>NC_056728.1:508848487-509043487 GCF_019279795.1 Protopterus annectens | reverse complement strand
GTGGAAGTGAGGAGCCCAGGCAAGACACATGACACACGCAGCATGCCCTTCCACCCCCCCCCCCTACAGCCGGACACGGTAACTATACAAGCAATCAATGTAAAGTGTCCACTGCTCCCCAGACCACAGGCAGGATACAACCGGGGGGGACATAGTACACCCGTTGATTCTGATCATGGAACACATACTGGAGCGTCCCTTGCGGGACACGCCAAAAATTGGCCAATCCATACAAATGTGATAGATCATCCATTTTGTCTGTGGTGTATACATACTCAGAATACAAGGGTGGGTAACCCTGATTACCCATGGACTGAGACAATTGTATGAAATGGGTCCCGTGAAATGGAGAGTGGGCAGCGTGTAGTGGTGTGTCCAGAACCGACCAGGTCCAAGAGTAAGGATGGGTGCTGTCGAGGAGACGAGGGTGGGGGAAGTATGGGTAGCTACTTATGGTTCTAGGTGTGCAACCCTAGGGATGCAAGCGAATGTGTTCATTGGGCAGAGGTGTCGCCCAATGAGCAGCCACACCCACTGTGAGAGTGTAATCTATATGGCATGGAATGGAATAACCAGATGTAGATGTATATAAGTAGAGCTATGTGTGTGTGTATATGTACACATAGGGAGATAGAGGTATGCTTCTCCCTCACCGTAGTACGAATGTATACATACAGAGAAAGAATACAGCTACATACCCACATATGAATCTATACATATGCAGACAACCATAGACCCATATGTCGTTAGGTTTTATATACATATATATATATATATATATATATATATATATATATATATATATATATATATATATATATATACAGCAAGATATGAATATACATGTATACATACATATGCAGATATATCTGTATATATTAATGTAAATATATATATATATATATATATATATATATATATATATATATATGTTTCAGTAAATATACACATGTATATACCAGGATATGATACAGCAGTTACAGGTAACATATGTTCACAGGCCGGGAATATGTTGGTGTGAGGTGCAATAAACAAACGTGTACCCCCCACCCCCCCAGCTAGGCCGGTGAGACATACAGACACGCAATAAAGGTAAATACACCACTGCTTCCCAGACCACTGGCAGGAAACTACCAGTGGGAGAGATCTGCAAGGTCTACACGTGAAACGTAGACATCGCTGTCTCTTGTGGGACACCAAAAATTAGTGATTGGAGCCAGGCCCTGTAAAGATTGATGCAACCAGGCTGTAGATGTACATGGACCAGTAGGTTGTGCAAGCCTGATAACACATGGGTTGACACAACATACAACATGTGTCCCGACACGGGGAGAGTGGGCAGTGTGTAGTAGTGTGTTTATACCCCACCTGCACCCAGAGTAAGG
This sequence comes from Protopterus annectens, assembly GCF_019279795.1. Lineage (NCBI taxonomy): Eukaryota > Metazoa > Chordata > Ceratodontiformes > Protopteridae > Protopterus > Protopterus annectens. The sequence goes on along the minus strand of NC_056728.1, from coordinate 509,042,102 downwards.
ATGAGTGCTGTAGAGAAGTGGCAGGTAGGGGAACTATGGGTATGCGATTATGGGCCTAGGCGTGCAGGTGTTGGGCTGGCAGAGCCGTATTAAGACCGCTCCGTGGATGTAAGTAATATTCCGATGTGGACATAGCAGCCACCCATACCTCCCATAACCTAAGAGCACATCCACTGGATAGCAAGTAAACCATTGGGGGAACACATAGGGACCATACCATTGAACTTGTCCCCGATTACCAGGGACGTCCATGATTACGACTCAGAATCTAACTCTGTCCCACCTAAACCCTCCTAGAACTAGTGATATTAGGAGGAAAGGTGGTGGAATACACGTAATGAATAATGACAACATGTAAGAGTCATAAACAGCATGCACCTCAGACAATGTGTATAAATACATATGCTCTGGGTCTGTCAATGTGTCAAGTTAATAGCACCAAAGTTCTAAATGTGTCCCTGAGGTTGTTATGCAGTGTCCCTGATTCAGTGTTCATTCTTTCCCATTCGCATGAGAGGTCTGATAGTGACAGAAAGCACATATTCCAACGATCACATTAGAAAGATGATAGAATAATAGGTTGGGGTCACCACCTGTCCACATTTGCAAGGGCCACTCCCCTTTGGGCAGTTGTGTCCTGCAAAATAAGTGAAATTATGGCAATGTCCTGAGATTTTAGGACAAAGATTTCCTATATTGTCTGTATTAGTTGCATAAAATAATTATTTTGTATCTGAAACACCTAAATGTTATAAGAAACAGTATAAGCAACTATAATGCTACAAGAATAAGCTTTTATTTAGGCAAAACAGTGAAGTACTTTCCTTTGTACTGGCTGTGGGTATGTTTTGCCCTGCAAAATCTGATGTCTCTACATAAAGGTCCCATAGGGTTGCCACCTTTTCAAATGCCTAAAGTGGGACATGTTCTGTAGAAATGTCAGATTTTCGAGAACAAAACATACCTACAGCCATGCATAGTACAGAACTTTACTTTTTTTGCAGAAATAAAAGCTTATTCTAGTAACATTTGAATTGCTTATGCTACTTCACATAACATATAGAAGCTCCATATATAAAATAACTGTTTTATGCAACTATTAAAGAAAACTTAGGAAATATTTTTGTCCTGAAATCTCAGGACATTTGCTATTTTTTGATTTTTTTTCGCAGGACACAACTTCCTAAAGAAGGACTGTCCCTCACAAAGTGGGACAGGTGGTAACCCTAAAGTCCCACCTTGGGCAATTGAAAAGGTGGCAACCCTATAATAGGTATGCGGTAGCATGACTTGGCTGACGGATGTGGGTCCCAAAACCCAATTATTTGTCTGTATTGAAGAGTCTCGGTTCCCATGTATCAGCCAGATGGGAGCAGATTGTAAGAGGAACACACAAATAATATGATTAAATCACTGGACAGGCCGCCGATTCCATACAGTCGAACAGCATGCCGTCGCCTAATGGGCAGCCATTCCCGATACTGTAAGCATGTAATCCAATGTAATAGGCATCACAAGGTAATATTGTGGTCCTCGCTCCCACCCAGGGGTGTGAGTGTCAGATGCAAGCACCAATGTCAGTACATTTGCAAGTGTGGGAGCGAGCGGGTGTAAGCCTGTTTGGCTACCAGTATGCGAGTATTGGTAAAGCAATGTAAAGGCTAACCGAGTGTAAGAAGCTGTAACCAGAGGTTAGCATTGCTTAACACCATGCAAACCCATGCACACCCTCTCACAACCGCTTTAATGTGCCTTAATCCCTCTGTATCCAATGGCCTTGTTCTTTCTGCAACCAAATAAACGTCCTCTGCAAGGCTCGGAACCAGGACCCTGCACACACAGTTAATGTGATTTACCAATATGCCATGGCAGATATACAGACAACGGACAGTACCACAAATATATCATACAGCGCAGTCATTCAACAGTATAGGAATGTATCCCATCATGTAGATGTATATGTGAGTGTTTATGTCCAGCATATAGGTACATACATATATAGATATATATCAGGAACATACCATGTGGCAACAAAGCTTTACAAACAAATGAAATGGAAAACACTAGGGATGCCTGTATTATGTAGTGGTGTTGTTCTATGTAATCTCAAGACTCCCTCAGACAGACATGTGTCATTCATACACACAAACAGTTGTACATTGGCTGTATACATCACACTGTGCATGTAATGTACATTAACACAACAGTACCTGTCCAATCATTATGTGTGAACAGTACTCTTGCAAAGTGCTGTGTGCAACATCATCATCATGATAAAGGTAAATGAGGTAACCATAGAGGGACTGGTAGTGTTGTGTGTACAATGGGGTCGTCCTCATCATGTGTACCTGGACCATTTAGGAGTGATGTGCATACCAGGATCATGCGCCTGATGAACAGGGGTGAGGATAACAGGAGTATGTTGTGATGCATATTACAAGGGTTACATGTGTCCAGTGGGCATGTGTGTGAAATTGACAGCTATGTATAGGGCAGATTTTGTCCTAGGAGCCGATTGGCCTTATGTTTCCGTAGGGTGAGGGTCGGATGTGGGGGAAGGAGTGTAGATATGGCCGTGGAGGATAGGTAGGGTAGGATCACAGACAAGACAACATACAGGGTTGGTACATGACACAGGTGGGGGGATACACCTCAGACGGGGATGGGTGTTCGGAATTCACAAGCCCATGGGAACAGTGGGACAGAGGTCCCCAGCCATGGGCAGCTGACACTGCACCTAAACAGCCGCAAAGGAGGCAGTGCTGGGGGCTGTCCAGGAGGGGTAGCATCACTGTGTAAATGTAACACTCCACCCTTGAGCTTGTGTATCTGGCTTCAGAACTCCTTAGTGAGCCCCCAACGCAACACGTCTATGACCGCACGACAGCAGACATATACCTGCCTAGTTCTGCTCCCAGGGGGGACATGCCCCATCCTCAGTGGTGGTACCACCAGAAGGTGGTGCAGAGCCAACAGAGGTTGATGTCCAAGGCTGAGCCCCAGATGTGCTAGTGCTCAGTGTCATGGTCAGCTGAAGTGGTACAGGAGGTTCTGCCAGGATCTCCCAACCCATTCATCCTATGATGTTGCAGTTTAAACCCACATATGGCTTAGTGATAGACAACAGCATACAGGATTACCTACAACAGTATGCATATATTTCACTATCAACCCCACACAACAGATGGTATACAATTGCAGAGGGAGCACAACACATACATATATACTGCATGACATCTGTACAATGTGTAGTAGATGTGTGACCACAGCTATGAACAGTTGCCCATTATTGGCTTGTCACTGGGAACCCCAGACAGTGTCTGTCATACCACTGTTTCATGTGACATATGTCCAGTCAGGGATGCAATGGCAGTAACACATCCCTATCATCATGTACTGTCTGCAGTCCTCACACTATGCTCCTGCTGTGCACAGATGTGTGTTCAGTGTGTAACACAAGAAACAAATGATTCCATACACTGACCAGTTCAGAGATGGCCCTACAGATGGGGGTGCCTCATGAACAGAGTACTGTCATGTCTGTATTAAGACATGCAGAATAGCCATTACCACACACAACATGTTAAACAGGCAGCAGTCTCAATGAAGCATAGCTACACTTACATGCTGCAGTCATGTGTGGCACATCACCCTCCTGTCTTTAGGCTATTTCCCACTGTGTATGATGTTTGAGGTACATCCAGATATCATCTGTGATGCCGTTTCAGAACACCACATCTGGGTACCACTCACAGCGACTGTCATGGCCAAATATCAACATGTTTTTCCTAGATAGTGTACTGTGCTTACCATGCAAATGGCTATGGGAACACCATCACAGCTGTTCCACATGCAATCAGCTAGAGGAGGACTGCAGTAGGTGCAGATGCCATCACCTGATCATGTCCATCACTTGCAATACACATGCTGCTGCTGAGCAGGTGTACACCTTCACATCCACCAGAGAGTGTGTGGGTGGGACAGGCAAAGTACACCAGAGAAGGGCTTGGAGACTTAACCCTAAGCACCGTCTGCCACACACCTAACAGTACAGGGGTCATCCCCCTGACTGACTAGTCATTACTATTACATGTGCATGATGTTACTACATGTGCCACAAAGGCGACATGTTGCTGTGCTGTAAGAACATATATGTGTGTAGGTGAGTGACACCTGCAACAGAGATATAGTAGACATACATTAGGTGTGGCACACATGGATGCCATTGTCACCACATCCACACTCTCTAATAGACTCGCATTGACACTGTTTGCCAGGGCCACAAATACACAACCTAACTGCTTAGTTTGCCACACTGCAGTAATGCACAGGACTACATGCCCCACAGGGAATATGTGGAGGTTCTATGGGCTAGGGCATGTGAAAGTGTTTGATATCTGTTGGTATGCCAAAGAGGGTTATACTGGGACTGACTGTGGTTGGGAGCATCATAACCCACATGCAGACACAAGGTGCCAGTACTGACATGCATGTATGCATCGCTTCATGGGTGTGTAGTGATTGGCTGTGCATGATGGCTGTACAAGGCTGGGTGAGGGGTAATCCTTGGCATCATGTCACCTGACAATGGTCTGCAGTGCGGTCACACAAATGGGTACTGCATGATCTGCCCTGACATCCTGGTTTCCAATGTGTATGGCCATAGCTTTGCAATGCATGCCATGTCTGTGTTAGATAGTCCTTCACATGGACATTGCCTGGGATGTGCATGTCTCACAATACTGTACAGAGACATCTACAGGTGTACCTGGTTTGGCAGGCACATGTTGCGTACACAGACTGTTATCCCCCGCTATGCCAATACTGGCCTGGTGTGGCGAAACCTGCTTACAGTGAGCAGGTCGACCCTGCACCTGCATTGATAGTATGATACAGGTATTCCCTGGTGTCAGTGGCATTGGTCCATACAGGGCACATGTGTGTGACATTGTATGGCCTCTGTGGATCACATTTGATGGCACCACATATGTTGCAGGCAGGCATCCAGTGGGGAACATAGTGAAGGCACAATGTCTGCAAATATGTGCCCATTGTACCGCTGTACAGGGTGCCATATCCTCTGCAGCCAACTGCATTTACACCATGCCTACTATCTGTCATCAATGTGTATGGTACTAGCAACATAGAATGTGTTTGTGCATGGCACTTGGGTGCAGGACATATACCAGGTACTAGTAAGGTTGCATACTTTGTTCACTAGGCCTTTTGCCAGATATAGGGGTATGGCTTGCCAACACAGTCCTATGGCTGACTGACAGCTGTACACCTCGTGAAGTGGCCAATGTGTCATAAGACAGACACCATATAGGAAAACTACAAAATCCACTCCCCAACATGTCCAGTGGTTAGACACTCACAGCCACCTCTACAAAGGCTCTGACAGACAAACACACACTTGTCATGTCCTGTATAAGAACCCCTACCTACTGTATCACACTGCAGCAATACGCTTTTAGGGCATGTGCTACAGCAAATACTGGGTTACAGCACAAGTACAGGTGTATACCTAGGTGGGTGACAACAGCAGGATTGACAAAGGTGGTCATGTGATTTGTACAGAGAGTGCATACTCTACAAAGCACTGTACTTGTCTCACACAGGCACACACACACACACACACACACACACACACACACACACACACACACACACACACACACACACACACACACACACACAGTTGGCAAATCTGGGATTAGAACACCAACCTAACTATTTTATCACACTACAGCATTATGCAGTTACAGGATGTGCTGCCGATATTACTGGGTTACAGTACTCCCAGTGGTGTATTTCTAGGTGGGTGACATCATCAGCTTTGCCAAACATGGGTATAGGAATGGTATGGAGTGTGAGCAGTCTAAAAGCATTATTCAGTCCTCAGGCAGATGGGGAAAAACACACACACACACACACACACACACACACACACACACACACACACACACACACACACATACACACACTTGGCAAATCTGGGATTAGAAGACCGACCTAACTACTTTATCACACTACAGCATTATGCAGTTACAGAACACTCTACTGACATTACTGGGTCACAGCACTCCCAGAGGTATATTTCTAGGTGGGTGACATCATCAGCCTTGCCAAAGGTGGGTATCGGAATTGTATGGAGCGTGAGCAGTCTAAAAGCATTATTCAGTCCTCAAGCAGATGGAGACAAACACACACACACACACACACACACACACACACACACACACACACACTTGGCAAGTCTGGGATTAGAACACCAACCTACTTCATCACACTACAGCATTACACAGTTACAGAATGCGCTACCAAGATTACTTTGTCAGAGTACTCCCAGAGGAGTATTTCTAGGTGGATGACATCATCAGCCTTGCCAAAGGTGGGTATAGAAATTGTATGGAGTGTGAGCAGTCTAAAAGCATTATTCAGTCCTCAGGCAGACAGGGACAAACACACACGAAAACAGACACACACACACACACACACACACACACACACACACACACACACACACACACGCACACACACACACACACACACACACACACACACACACACACACACACCAGTGGTGGGAACAGAACAGCTGCCTATCTACAGATCACTATTACAATACTACATAGTTACGAGTCACGTCACACAGACTGCACATTTCAAGGCTGTCATTATGACCTTCTAGGAATGCGGACATGATCAGGGATGCTGGCAGTTAAGATGTACATACCTGTGAACCTGTGTGTTTAAAGCAGAAATCTGTCCTGACCTGGAGTATGCCCATCTGTGGAATGGATGACTACTATCGCTATACAGGGTTAAAATGGCGATGCTGATACACATAGAGGCACATAACTGACACAAGGTGTCACTGGGCATGCTCACACACTTAGTAGCACAGGGCTGTTCGAAATGCACTATGTGTCCATCTACACAAGGTTGTACTGGGCATGCTCGTACACTTAGTAGCACAAGGCTGTCTGGGATGCACTCTGATTCTAAGCACAGAAGGCCACAGTGGCCATGCCATTACAGTTAGATGTAAAGAGCACATTGTAATGGACTCTGGTGTGTCATTATTAGCAGGAATGCTGCACTACATATATCTGACACCAGTCTTATAAACAACGTCTGCTGCTGTCCGTCACCTTAGATGTACCATTCTATACCAAGCACAATACTACCACTCACAGTGATGTCTTGCTAGGAGTGGCAACTGATTGACCAACACAATGAGACAATGTCCTGCTGTAATTACGAGGTTGTCCAGTGTTTGTCATTCTGGGATGACATGACTGAAAGTAGACAAGCCTTTGTCACATATCGCATGCATCCATGATTCAAGGGAGTGGGGATAATACATAAGTCGCATTCGCCCATATAGGGCCATTCCAAGGCAAATGTTCTAAACACTGGATAATACCCTGACACCTAGAGGTCATCTGCATTGTATGCTTATGCTAACCAGTGCTAGATGTGTATTGTTTGTAATCACAACTGCTCACTGTAGATCCTACAATGGGGAGTACTGACATCTGTGCAGTGAGGAACACCTGGCTGAAGGTCCTGTAGTGCACAATAGCACTACCACCATATACTTCAGAACCAGACATGTGGGCCATAACACAGGTATAGACCACTCCAGGTGGTGGTGTCCCCACATAAATAAATGCCACTCACATGTACTGACTGGTACTCCCACAAAAGGCATCACAGATGAGTCAGGTGAAGGACACAGTGTCAAATGCTTCATTCTAGGATGTAACCCTCAGACACCACCATGCCCTCGGACCACCAACACGCATCCATACATGTGGTAGGACATATAATAGTACACCACCATGTGACCCTTGACCAGTGGACTGTACCAAGCTCTACATCAACTGTGCAGAGTACCCATGTACTGACAGTTGCATCATGTGTTATGCAATACGATGATACCACTGTCTGTAACCAGGTCAGCTGTACACATACCAGGGACCCTCGGTTATTTACAGTATTAGCAGATGACTGTTGCTGTACACCAGTAAACACCCTCATGTTTGGATATGACATACATGTACCTGCACTGGATATGTACATGCCACACATTAACATATATGTAAATAGAATAGCTGTTGTTGTCCTTTGTGCAGACAGGTAGCTACAGGCATTACACACATGCACATGGAATGTAGGTCCATGGCTGCTGAATGCTAACAGTACATAAGGTGTGATATCAATATTGACAGAGGTAACATTCCCTCTGTACTGGTCACTCATTACACCTATCATATCATACAACAGTCCATGTGTCATGTATATCATTACACATGTCCACCAATTGCAATGCCTACAAACATGCCCAAATGACAGGATTGTAGGACCTACACACATGTACATGTAGTGGTGTGCATTCAGATACCATGCGTGTGCAGTTGCTGATGTATGCAGGTGACATGTGTCTTAGTACATCATGCAGTTGTAATGCAGCCTCAACATTGCCAACTGTATATAGTGATATGCTGAAAGTACAGAAAGATGTACCTCAGGTATGGACAGATGTGCGGACATAACTAAGAGGTGGGGCATCTTTGCAGATGGATGTCTGCTCAGGACAGCTCACAGGTGTGTCACAAGTGGTCTTGCAATAACTTGTGTAACTGGTAAGCAATGGTTTTGTTAATTGAAGGGCAAAACACACAGCATAGACAGTGGTCAGGGTGACACCGAAGGTAAATCACTTGACTCCTGCAACAGTTAAGACCTCCCATGTGCATATATCAGCACAGTTGCAAAAGGAAGCATCAGTACACTTTGTAAAGTGTGCAATACTGCTGTAAGTCTGTCATACATATCATGAGATACGCGGGTGTTTGATTCACAGTACTGGCATGTGTGGTTGTGTGTGTGTCCATATATGTCACATATGGCAGGGAATACATCTCAATTGTTACTCACTCTCCTGTACACTGTTGTAGACATCTGTACAGACTGCAATGTAGAACGCAGGGCATAGGCAGGGGTGTGTATCTCACACATGTGAGGTATCTGTATGTGCATGACATAGGTGCATTCAATAGTGAATGCCACAGTGTGTGTATGTGTGTGTGTGTGTGTGTGTGTGTGTGTGTGTGTGTGTGTGTGTGTGTGTGTGTGTGTGTGTATGGCTGTCTGGTCCCTGGAGTGAGGTTGTATGTTACCATAGTGAACTGATAAGATCCCACCCCCCCATCCAGGTGATGCAATCTACTATCCGTGTTGATGTCCCTGATCGTGGGCCATACTGACTACCTGTACATGTGTATTCCCTGTGGCATGTCATGTAGGTGCACAGTACTGTAATGATGATTTGCATATAGGCAGCGGTCCTCACCTCAACAGTAGCAACTGTGTGTGTGAGTGTGTGTTACTATGTTGGTGAATCCGTGAGTGTGTGGGTGTGTTACTGTGTCAGTGAGTACATGTGTGTCAATACCTGAGTGTGTGGGTGCAGTTGTGTGTTCACATCCTGTCATGGGAATGTGTATTACTGCTTCTCAATGAGGCATCACACTTCCCACTGGCCTCTACCCTTGTCATCAGCTAGACCACTCTCTTACCTCACCACTCCATGTAACTGTACCTGTGATGTCACCCAGTATGGATGTCATGCCTGTAGCCTCAGTATCTTAATACACAGCTATCATGCTCTTGGATCAGTAGACATGTTTGGAATGTGGGACATTCTAAATGTGATGTGGAAGCTACAAGGTGCATGTTGGTATTTTCATAAATACCTGTGAGTAGTCCACATTTACATATGGGACACTAACTGCAAACACTGACATCCACCGGCACATGCAATTAGACCTGAAGGAGGAAAGCAGAACATCATGACCAACATGCAGTTACTGTTGTTACACAATGCACATACAGTTAACAGTACGAAATGCATTGTACACCTGTACTACATGGTATGTCTGCTGCCTGTCAACAGTACACAACAATTGTAATCTACACTTATCTTCCTAGTCTGTTCACCCTGTACATCAGACCATATGAGCATGTCCCTGCACCGATGGTGTGGATGACAGAGATGCAGCACAGGCATCACCATATGCACAGGGTGATAATGTTTGCCAGAGGCCTAGGCTGCACCATTGGATGACATCATGTGTGTGGGTTAGGGCCTTTGATCTAATTGGGCATGTGGTTATGCATGTGTGTGTTGCAGAGCCCTACATATGTTTCCGGTGTGTGTGTGTGTGTGTGTGTGTGTGTGTGTGTGTGTGTGTGTGTGTGTGTGTGTGTGCGTGTGTGTGTGTGTGTATGCATGCACACAGTTCTGGCATGTGTCTGGCCTACACAGGGATATTATTGACAGCTGCAGACTGTACAGGCCAGGTTTTACAGTTCCCGGTGTCTGGCCACGGCCATGTGACCTGTGCCTGTCAGGGGTTGCACGGGCACTACCAGGCAGAGGTCCAGATTGGGTACTGTCTGATTACACATGTCCACTGGAACCGTGTCCCTGTTGGGACCATCCATGGCCACGTGCACATGGCCTGCTGTGTTGTGGTGTGGACAGCACAGCACTAGCTGCACTGCTGATGCTACTGCCACTATGAGAGCGGGCATGTGAGGTAGCTTATTCACGTAGACCTGAAACAGGTGATGTAGCAGGCCTATGTCCATGTGCCCGATGCCTCACTCCTACCAGATGTTCCAACACAGACAGCTCATGCTCTCAGATTGTAATGCCACTGTGATGGACTCCAACAATGTCACCCAATCGTCTATCCAAAGCTTCAGCAATCTGCTGTTGAGCATTTACCATTGCCTGGATGTTGTTGTTTAAAGAACGGACAGCAGCCCTCTGAAGCCTCTGATCTTCTCTGTTGTGCCATTCAGCATGTGCCTGTGCCTCCATTACAGCCTGAAACATGCGTCTGGTGACACCAGTTGCTAAACTCTGTCTTGCAGGGGCATGTTGGCCAGAGGTCCTCCTATGAGAAGCACTGGCCACATGCCTGTGTGGGGCATCACCAGTCAGTTGGCTGACACCATGGTGTGCAGGCACACCTTCCATAGCCCCCAGACTTTCCTGTTCCAAGCTACCACATGCCAACTGCCCTTCCTCTATGGCCACTGGTGATGGGGTATGTGTAGGCAGGAGAACTGTGTATGGGAAAGAGGGGGTTATAGGTTGAATGGCAACCAATGGCACAGATTCAGCCCCTGACAACCCTGCCTGTGCCTCAATCATACGTTCATCATCACTGCTAGAGTCTGTGGGGCCACTAACATCAGATGGACCGCAGGAGGGGAACACACCTTCATCACCTGTGAGGGGCAGACAAGATCTGTACATTTCAATCTATACAATAGACACACACACACACACACACACACACACACACACACACACACACACACACACACACACACACAGACACATGCTATGGCACCCAACATGCATGTGATATGACTGAAGGCATGCAACATGCATGTGATACGGCAGACGGCATGCAGCACAGACAATAATAGTGGTAGTTATCATACATCCCTGGGTTGCACACAACAGCATGCATGTGTCATAGCAAAAAGCATTCAAATTACACAATCATAGTAGTAGTTAGCATACATCCCTGTGTCACACCATGTAGACCAGAACAGGTTAACAGTACACCTGCCTGATGTGTGGCATATGACCTTGACAATCACATGTAGTATGACGTGATCTGCTGACATGTGCAATGACATGCATACATGTTTAACACAATGGTGTCCTGTCAAATATACAGCGGGGTAATGGTGTCCCAATGCAGTGTTGTCTGTCCGCCCTACAGATATACTGCACATTTAGCTGATGTGCATGGCCATTGCAGGGAATCAAGAAGTGTCTCTGTTGCTATACAGTGTGAGTTACAGACACAGTTCATAGCCATGACTGTGTTCAGATACAATACATATATATACTGTGGAATGTGACCCACGTCACTCAGGTGTATACACACTAAACCATGATGTGGAATGTGTGACACAGGTCACTGAAGGGTATACGGATGACACCCCTGCACATCTGCAACCATATTTCTGCTGCTTGGCAACTATGGCCAGATATGGCAAACTCGTTGGTACACCATGTCCCACATGACATCTGTGTATCAAACACACACACACACACACACACACACACACACACACACACACACACACACACACACACACACACACACACACACGAGGAGCAAGGATGACATTGATGTCTGACACCAGCAAGGGGAATGTACTGTATCTGTGGGCTGATGTGGATACTGTACAGGCGACTGCTGTCATTTCGTGACACACTCAAGATGTTCAACACATCTTATGTGGTGGAATGATGCCACGCCTGCACAAGATGTGCACAGACCTGTAGGATGTCTAGTGTTCCACATCTGCAATATAACCATTACACAAAGGCCATAGTTGGACCCTGTGGAGCCAGTGTATAACAGGGTGTACACACAAGCACATCACTTCTACTGTGTGTGTTGCTTCATATCTCTGGCCATCCTCCATGGCCATGTGTGTACATGTGTTGGCCAAATGTTTGTGACTGGTGTCTATTTCACATGTCTTTGTTGTCCCATATGACATACACCCATAGATGTCATATGCTACACTGATGACAGAGTTATGCAGACAAAGGGTGGTATGTTTGGTATGTGGGATATATTTTTCAGGATAGTTAGGCAGTGTTGCAGCCAGCCCATTAGATGCCATGGACATGTCAGATAGCACATCACATTGTGTGACATTAATAGCTGGGCTATGATCCACACCGGTGAATCCTGAAGGCTGGCCATACTCCAGCTCACTGTGTAGTACTGTTTGTATTCCCCACATGTGTAGTTCTGATCTGTAGTACATGTCCCTACAGTGAACAGCACCTCCACCATTATATGCACAGCTGTCCACACATCTGGCAGTGACAGTTTGTGAGGTTTCATGTCAGTGTTTCACATAGTTTGCAAGTATTGCACATGGGTAGCCATTGTGATGCATTGCAGATCTGACCTGTATATTGTGACAGGACCATATATTATATGTACATGCCGTAAATGGCCACATGGCAGATAAATTTTGCATTAAGATGCCTGATAAATATTAACAGTCTCACCTGCAAAGGGCTGCTGTCACAGCTGAATGCCAGAGGTACCTAAATAGGAGTAACACAGCAGTATGATCATTATCCACACCTGTATGATAGCTACAGGGTGCAATGTGCATGTTAACACATACACCAGTACAATAGACTATACTATGGAGTATGCACATGTGTGCATACACAGAGTAGCATACTATAGTATGCGGCATGTGTGTATACATTACTTGCATATGATGCTACATTACATATTGTACAGTGACACATGTCACTATATGGAATATACTTGTTATAGGTGCAGTAGTGACTTACCAGGCAACTCCAGGCTATGGAGGTGGTTGAGAGACACCCACCTCCACGATATCGGCTAAGGCTTGTGGATGTTATTCCGCAGGTGTCCCCAGATTGGCCAGTAGCTCCTCGGTACGTGCGCGTGGGGGCTGGGTTGGTTGCCCACCACCTGTTGCACCTTGTTCCCTGGTGATTGCATTCGCATGCTGTTTTGCCCATCTAATGAGGTCTGTACAGTGTCTGCGCACCTGCTGGTATGTGCGGTTGTGGCCAGCCACATCATTAACCCTCCTGCAAAGTTCATTCCACAGGGCATCCCGCTGCTGTGCATCCTGTGGCACATGGCTGATCAGGACATCGTGATTGTCATGTAGGTATGGGATGAGGGCCTCATCCCCCAAGCAGGTATAAGGTGGTAGCCTTGCACGCGGCATACCTGGAAGACATAATGATGGAGACAGGTCACAGTAACTCACAGAGACATGCAGAGCTATAGCTAAACATACATTGTATCACATTTATTACGATTAAATAGTTGTATTTGCAAATCTAGATGACACTGACACCACTGACATGTTTGTGTCACACACATTTGACACTCACTGGTGATTGGATATTATCACCATATATATGTGTGTGTGTGTGTGATCTGATTACATTGCTCATACTCCATGTGAATGCTGTCTTGATGTGGGCATTTCTGTTTGCCTGTACTGGTGTTCTTACCTATCAGCACATGGCTGGATGTGTCCACATTAATGCAGTCGACCTTGATGCTGTGTATATGTCACATATAAAGACTTACACTGCCTTAACGGACATGACCTGTGACCCTGCAGACTTGCTCATGGAAGGTTTTACATGTATGTGTTTTGCCATTTACATCTACACGGCATTGTACAGCAGTTCAACATCCTGCCATGTATCACCTGTGTTGCACATGTGATACACATGGGACACTGGCTAGCCAGATGGCATTTGCAGGGATGGATATCAACTATAGCATGTATAGTCAAAGGCAACTAGTAGGCTATATGCCCTGGGCCATGTATGCATCTAGGATGAAAGGTTACCTAGTTGTAGCCATCAGGTGGGTTTCTGGGGCCAGGTGAAGCAGTGCCACATAACTGATCCACAGGGTTAATGATACATTTACCATGCAGTCATCACACTATGTCTGAGAGGGGGGCAATGTGCAGCTTTGCAGGACAGGAATGCATAGTATGGCAGGACTATGTAAAGTGTATGGGACAAGGCTCTGTCCTACATGTGGTGATCCTAGTACTAGGAAGGTGGATGCCCATGAAGTATGTGTTTGAGATCAGGATGTGTATGCATAGCATATTCAACATCACTGGGTTGGACATGGCTTTATTCAGGGTAGGCATCATGCTACATAGTGGAGATGGGGATTGGGAAGGCTGATATAGGCCATCTGAACATGGCCAATACCCCTTAAAGGAAATATGTGACCTGATTTTGGTCACTTGAGTGTTGAGTATGGCTGGACAATGATCTCTATATTCATGGATGGCACCTTGACATGATTAGGATTGCCACATATAGCTATCTGAAAGATGTGGTGATGTAACTATCACAGGAAAGACAACTGCCCAGCTGCATCCCTTACACACAGTGTTCATTATGTTTACCGCTGCCTAGGTGGTAGTTCATGGGTACAGGGTTATTAACATAGGGGTGACAATGCAATATGTAGCTGTCAGATTGTGCCCCTATGTCACACACCTCACCACAAAGCCCCTTCTGTATGTTGTCCACAACACTCTGAGTCAGCTATTGCTCCTAGGTCATATTCATTCACATACTTCAATAGGCACATGCCTTCTGCTAGTCTGTGTGGTATAGACTACAATGAAGGGGAGTACAATGAATTAACCCTGTCTTACTGTAGCTGGCACTGGTGTGATGTGCATGTATTATTCAGACACCTTCTGTAGTGTTGGTTTGGCCAGCAGTCTCATTGCAAAACACTCCTGTGACATAGGAATGTACATCTAGTATACTGAATGTAGGTGGAACACAGTATGGGTGATGATGCCCTATGACCTGGCAAGGTTATGATATGCAGTGTGAAATCAACCTTACTGTCATCTACATCTGTTCTGCTGACATCAAATAAGTTGATCAAGGTTCATGGCCTTTCAGACCAGACTCAACAGGGTAGTAGTGCAGTACTTCCCATTATCCGTGGTGTCTCCCCCTTTGTGGATTGTGATACCTGTTGGTGTGCACCATTCAGTGTGTACACAGCCTGATATGAAGCTATGTTTTACATGATGTGTATGTGGAGAGCAACTTCTTTTGCCATATGTGTATGATACAACCTGGGATGTGGACAGGTCCCATGCAGCCTGAGTGCAGCTTGTACATGCATAGTTGTGGTTACAGGGGCTCTGCAGTGTACATGGATATATGATTGTGTACCTGTTGGGGGAGGGCAGTGTGTTTATGTTATCCAAGACCCTATCTGGATTGCTTATTCATGCTCAGCACGTGTTCAGAACTTGTAAGCACTATGTAAGCTACTAATTACTATAGCACTCAATCTTCCTCATTATCTAGAGGTAAACAGTTTTTGTAAGTACTTTTCTCACTTGCTTAGAGTAAAACAGCTCTTGTACTCACTTTCCTCACTTATCTAGGGGAAAATAGTTTTATATTCAGGCATGTCCAAGGATCAGCTGCCAGTGTTCTCTCCTGTCTATCTGATGAATCTGGACATCTTGAGGAAATGTAGAAATTGCCTCATGTACACAGACAACCCTCTCCACCTACCACCCAACACTACAACCTGTGAGAGATGCACTTATCTAGCCAAACTGGAGGTAAAGCTCTCTCCAACCAAGACTGATCTTGACAGTCATGTGGAGAAGGTAAACATTTGCATCACACCACACTCATCACATAGTCTCATTAAATCTACAACACCATAATCCACACATAGTAACATAAAAACATTTGCGTAGGCTCTCAATAATAATCTGTCTAAGCAACAGAGACCTCCAAAGCGGAAACACAAGCAGCCTCCAACCCCAACACAACCCCAATGGCACATAGTCCACAGACTCAGTGTGCTAGTCAACCATAGCCAATAAGGCAAATCAACGTAACCAACACACTAGTCATAGGTGACTCTATAGTCAGGCACACAGATGTCCCACTCAACAGGCTAAACAAGGAGAAGGTTACTATCAGCTGCCTGTCGGATACCAGGATCCGCCACATAACCCATGCACTCAGATCACTCCACAGCAAGTACAAATATGACTCTGTCATTGTCCATGTTAGTGTGAATGACCTAAGACATACCTCCCTGAACTACATGAAAAGAGACATGGAAGAACTCTCCGATCTTGTAGCCCAGGCAGGTATGACCCTAGCCCTGAGTAGCATTCTGCCATCACCCAGCATGATACTGCAGTACGAGGACAAAATAATTGACTTCAACAATTGGCTACGCTTCTGGTGTCATTCTAAGGGGATCCAGTATCTGTCTGCTTGCAATGACATGGTCGACAGACCACAATGCTTTGCCACAGATGGCCTGCACCTGTCGCCCCTGGGATTCCAGATACTGGCTAAAGCTCTTGCTGCCCCTATAGTGCCTTCTTTAGGCAAGGTTCAAATACCATATTCATCACCATAACAGGAAAAGGCAAGCACAAACTGAGGGTAATGCTACTCAATGCTAGAAGTCTAAATCTCAAAATGCACTCATTCGAGGCACTCTTTGTAATGGAGAACATCGATATCTGTGCAGTGAATGAGACCTGGTTCAAGGCTCCAGAGAGCACCCCTGCACTACCAGGCTATAACGCATAGCACACTTTTTGGCCATTTAATCTGGACCAGAACACCATATTCATTAAGGATATCCACCCCTCCAGGCTAGTTACTTAGCACAATGCATCTGAGGTTATCCAAGTGCAACTACCTCTGGCTAAACTGAAATCCAACTTGTAGCTTGCTACAGATCCCCCACCAAGCCCCAAGATTCCCACTCCTCTTTTCTTAATGTACTGGAAATTATTAGGGTTCAGCCAAACACCCTACTAATGGGCGACTTCACCTACCCCACCATTAACTGGAAAAACTACTCATTTACCAACTCATTAGATCAAAGCTTTCTGAAATTCATAAACTCCAATGCCCTGGATCAACTTATCCACACACCCACCAGGGGCAACAATATCCTAGACCTAGGCATTACCAACATGAGTGGCCAATGTTCCACACCTGAAGTCAACTCCTCGTTGGTCCGATCTGACCATAAGCTAAACACCTTTGATATCCACATCCTGCCCCCACCCCCCATTAAGGAAACCACAGTATAATATTTCTACAATGCCAACTTCATGCTTCTTAAGACAGAAGTGGTGGACTTCATGACACCCATGCAAATGCACAATACAGTTACAACTGCTGAATCCTACACAAATGCACTCTATAAGCACTTACTTGGCTGCATGGATCATGCTATCCCAAACAGAACCAAGATGCTATCCTCCAAATTAAGGAAGTCAATCTGGTGGTCCCCTGCCATAAACAAATTGTACAACAAAAGGAAGACACTGTTTCAAAAGAGAGTACAATCCCATGAGTGTAGGAGCTCCCTGGTCAGCCTCAGTAAGAAGCTGAGATCAGTTATAAGATCCTCCAAAGCTAGCTATGGAAACAAAACCGCCACTAATTCCAAGGACAACGACAAAGCATTCTGTAGCCATGTCAAATATCTCGATGTCAACACCCAGATCTGCTATGAGTTACAACACAAAGGCTCGAACATTATGGAACCAACTGATATTGCCAACATCCTGGCAGATAGGTTCAGTGCTACCTTCCCCCCCCTCTCACCCCCTAAAGAGGCCATATCTATACAGGAAGAATGCAGAGTCCCTGTAATCACAACTACGCAGGTAAAAGCTGCACTCTCTAAAGCCAATATCACAGCATCCATGGGACTGGACAACATACCAGGCTGCATTTTACATGAGCTTCTGAACAAACTGGCTCCCCACCTATGCACCATGTTCAATAATAGCCTTGCATCAGGCTTTGTGCCCCCTGAATGGCAGACAGCAACAATTAACCCACTACACAAAGGTGGCGCCATAATGGACCATGGGACCTATTGCCCTTTAGACCTGACTAACCTGGTCTGCAAGGCTATGGAGCACATCATCATGGATCTCAGTCACAGAGACATTGGGTACCTCCAAACCTTTGACCCCTCCCAGTTTGGCTTTGTTAAGGACAGACCATGCCTCCTAAACCTGGTTGACTTCTTTGAGACAGTTACCAAGGCATTAGATGAGGGTAAGGAGGTCCACACAGCCTACCTTGATCTCTCAAAGGCTTTCAACACCATTCCCCATTCTGGTATTATCGACATACCCATCCACCTGAACATTAACCCCTACGTCATGAGATGGTTTGCAAAGTGGCTCATGGACAGAACCCACACTTTGTGAGTTGCATACCCTAGGTCCAACTGTAAACCAGTTACAAGTGGCATCCCCCAGGACTCAGTCCTAGGACCCCTCATGTTCGGTATATACTTCTCTGAGGTACAGGCAAGCACAGGAGGACTTTGGCTGAAAAGGTTTGCAGACGACTGCAAACTAGGGGCCATAATTGTTTCCCCAGCTGATACAGACACCCTCCAGAAGGGTCGCACTGAGATGGATACCTGGTGTCAATATCATGGCCTCAAGCTGAATGCCAAAAAGTGCATAGTCATCCCATTTGGATAAAACTAATTACCCACGACTACCACATAGGTGCTAGTCCCCTACAAACAGAAAAGGTAATAAGTGATCTGGGAACCCAAGTAGATAGCAATCTCTCTTTGGATAACCATAGTGCCAAGGTGGTTAAATATCTTTCTACATGGCCCCCCTAATCTCAAATGGGTTTGCATCCAGAACAAAGGAAGCCATTGTGCCTCTCTACTCATGACTTATCAAACCCATTAAAGGATACAACATCCCATTTGGGATGTACCTTACAAGACAACTGCAACAGCTTAGAAGACCACAACAGTACAACACCAAGATGATTACTGACCTCAAACAGATGACCTATGCAGCCCAACAAAAGAAACTCCAGCTGTACTTGGTTGCATACCGTGTACTCACATGTGATCTCTGCTTGACATACAAGGTCCATGTACAACCCAGTATTGCTGGATATGCTCCACCTAAACAAAAGCCCCTGAGAGCCACATGCTCTAGGGATATACACCTAACCACAACAATAAATAGGATGTGCTGGAGGGATAGATTCCTGACCTGGAGACTCCCCATGCTTTGGAACATGATTCCAATGTACATCAGGCAGGGCCCCTCACTAGCACTCTTCAAGAGAAACCTTGACGGGTGGATGGGAGACAGACATGTACCCTGGGGATCACTGCAGTGGATCTGCTGGACAGAGGCACAGGAAACTAATGGCTCTGCTGTTCAGAGGCACAGGGAACTTACCTAAGGCGGTGGCGGAAGCCAACAGATTTTAGCTAGGCTTTTAAATACCCTTGGGCAGACAGCCTAGTACCTACCTTTGAACTTATTACATGTTCTTTGTGCATGGATAGTTAACTAGCTCTTCCATTTTACTTTGTTATCATGCTGATAAACTGTGGGGTAACTGCAAGTCATATGTATCCTGTTATTGTATATTGCAAATGCCAATAGACATAACTAATGTTTGCCTAACATAACAGTAATGCTATGTAAAATGTAATACATATCTGCCTACAATACTGTACATTACACAGTTATTGGCACAATATCCCACAATGCATATCATAATTGCACAGTAGGCCAACCATCAACATGTTATTCTCAGTAATACACCCATACATATGCCTATTGTTACAATATATTAAGATATATTATCCCCTGTTATAGCACATAATTGTTGGACCAACCCTGCCACTGACAGTGGCTGGTGATGAATTGTTGGGTTCAAAGCCCTTATATAGCATCCCTTGTGGTGTATGCAGTGTTTTCCTTGTGACCTACAGCAGTACATACATAAATACTACAAGCGTTACTATGCTCAACAATACATCACTACAAGATAACTGTTTCCGCTATATGCATTGCGTACACTTTAAATATTACAGAACAGGTACTACATACACAGACATATTGAGTGTTCTACATACCTTATTAGTAACTCAAGGCGTCATTGACTGTTATTTCAGTCCTTTTCAGTTTGTGTTTCAATCTTCTTTGTAATGTTCTGCTGGTATATACAGATGGTTTGAATGTGTGATAAGCCATCCATTTATAGTTAAATATCGGTAACATGTTCTATCCTGACCACCAATTGGTGTTCCAAAGTAGTTAATTAGATGCACATCAGCTGTGCAGCTACTCCATTAGCCAATACCATGGCAACAGTGGTGTATAACTGAGTACTCTACTTGGGCATTGTCCCTTTGCCTTACTTTTGAGGAAGACGGCCTGGATGTGTTGTTGAGACAGACAGAGATATATTAGCTTCATGAATCCCATGGATTGTGTGTAATGGCTAGAATATGTAGTTCTACATGTGAGTACAGCTGTAATATTTCAGAACATTGCTATTTACGCAGGGATTGTTTGTACCTGATACTTCTGAAGATGTTTCAGTCTGGCAAGGATGTTTGGGTAGCTCAAGGCTGTATGGCTATGCATGAAATGTTAGGTTGTTTACAGTGTGCTCACCAGACATCTTTGGTTTGGTGTACATGTGTATCATACTGTGCTGTTAATCATTAATCGGTAACACTTCTTGGTGTACACACAACCCTATGAAATGGGATTAGTGCAAACAAACCCTGTAATATCAGCAGATGTTCCATTGTATAACAGCAACTATTTCACAAAGGGCCATGTTAGTGTGTCTCTGACAAGGTATGTTATGGCTTCTGCAGACGTCATACAGTGAGTGAATGATTTGTGGTGTTATTACAGTTTGTATTGTAATTGGTTTGGGTGTGGGGGAGATGTTTGTGGGTGTACATAGCAGATGCAGGTGTGTAGGAACTGCTTTTATACATAATCGATATGTGTGTGAGGGTTCCTTCCCAATTTGAACACCTATCCTTTAGTGGACTAATACTATGGTAATTGCAGGCTGATTCATTAAGGCACTGTTAATTGGTTCCTGTATAGTATGCAGGTGATGTTAGTCCATGAATCCTTTCGGCAGTACATCAGAATGTAATAAAGTGTTGCTACATGAAAGCTGTCTGTGTATTTCTGTCATAGGTATTTGCAGTCATTGGAGTTGTGTTGGTGACTGAACCTCTTTGGCTAGGGCTGCCACCTTTTCAAATGGCCATAGTGGGACATTTTCGGGACACATATCATATTTTACAGGCCGACACAAACCCACGGTCAGTTCAAAGGATAGAACTTTCCTTTTTTGCCTAAATATAAGCTTATTCTTGTAGCAGTTTAGTTGCTTATCCTGTTTCTTGTAACATGTAGGTATTTTAGATACAGAAATAACTATTCAATGCAACTGTTACATTACATGTGGGACACAATTATGTCCTACAATCGCAGGACATTTGCACGTTTAATATTTTTCGTCAGAGCACAACTGCCTAAAGAGGGGCTGTCCCTCGCAAAGTGGGACAGGTGGTAACCCTATCTTTGGCTCATGTCCATAGCACATATTTGAAATAGTGTATAGGCATATACTCTCCATATCCTTTGTTAATAAAGTTTGGTCATGGCGGAATGTGTGATTGCTATGGTCCATGTTATACTCATATATGAACACTTCAACTGCTGTATACGGGATACCTATGGAATTCCGAACGCACACAATTCCGCCGCCCACAGTACCGGGCCCAGACTCCCATACCCCACATTACCGACAGTGACAGTCAAACTCACGAAAGTAACACAAACATGGAACACACACACGCACACACAGACACACTGCTACCCACCACATCCAAACAAACCATCCTGCACTACGTATGAGCAGGTGTGCAAGCCCCCCTACACCCCCCAACCCCCTACTTTAATATTCTACCTCCGAGATCGCACAGACGCACAAAGCAAACCCACACCCACACATTACATTCCCCCAGGAACACACACCACACTCAAAACACACACTTACACACACTACAGCCCTCAGAAACACACTTACGCACAGTAACCTACCAGAACTGCAACACCAGAAGCACTAACTAAATGTCCCTTAACATAGTGATTTTAAACCTCGAGCTTCTGGTGTTTCGGTACTGTGGTCTTTCAGTCTTTAAGCCTCGTGATTATGCATGTCGGTATGTCAAGCATTCGGTATTTGGTAGGTATCCCATTTATATGTACCTCCATGGTTATGTTAACCTGTCTATATATCTACATATATATGTATATCCTCATATATCAACATATCTCTCTCTCTCTCTCTATATATATATATATATATATATATATATATATATATATATATATGTTGATTTATATATATATATATATATATATATATATATATATATATATATATATATATATATATATATATATATATATATATATATATATATATATATATATATATATATATATATATAGCATACACCTTTCATTGGGTACATGGCAGTTGGTCCTATTTCCACACATTCCTCCGTTTTGTGTTTTAACCTGTCAGAATACACAACTGCTTTTTGGTACATCTCAGGTAGCTTAGTAGTAGGTTATTGTGAAGATTGAGTACATGGTTGCATGTTCTAATCCTGGCAGTAGTCATTTTATCTCTCAGAGCAGGCCCTGTTAGTGCAAGGGTGATTAACACACATTCAGCGGTTGTGTATCCCAAATGTTTATTATTCTGTGGAATACTACCTATATATGCAAGCTGTGGTTAAGGTATACTATGTAACATGTAAATCATCTCTGACTTTATTGGGATTTGAATGAGGACTGCACAGATATTATGCAAATGCTGGAGCCATTACACTACTGACATTAATGTTCCTTCTGTCTATTTCCTATGTCCATGAATCCTATGTGTAAGCTTGGCTACACAACAGTCAGAGGCACCCACACCCAGTGAGCTTCTAGAAATACCGACATGACACATGAATTGAGAGACTATACATTAACATCCTAACTACATTTGGCATAGCCACTCACTGACACACTTCAGGGGAAACCTTGATGTGTGACTGGCAACAGTATATACATCCCTGGGATCATGTTTCACAGACACTTACAGCCAGGATGTGGGGGAGCCACTCCAGTTTTCAGCTGCAAGACCTGTTGGGGAAATTGAATGCTGTTGGGTTGTCATGTTAACATGCCCTTTAGAGATCACTATGTGCCCTTATCACCCTACAGCACCCCAGTCTTCAGCGTCCAGCAACTCTGCCTGGAATCACTTCATTGGCTATGCTTGACAGAGGCTCAGTTACTTCATCAATGGTGCAGGTAAAGCCAACACACTGTAGCTATGCTTCTAAATGCCCTTGGGCAGATAGCCTACTACCTATCTGTGAACCTCTACAGTGCAGGCCATCTCCAACATCATATGTGATTATACAGAGTTTTCTGATCATAATATACAGTGTAAATTCACCATGTAGTCAGACAACAGTTAAGTACAGCAATAGTATACAGACTACTGATACATAATCACTCCAAAAGCCTATCTTGGAAGCTAGTGGACATGTATAGGTTTCAGGCTTTGTATTGCTTACCAGTAGGTTACCTGCAGGAAAGATGGGACACAAGCACAGTTGGGATACATGCCTGCAACAATGCCGTACAAACTTTCATGTGTCAGCCTAAGGCTTTCGAATGCTAGGCAAGGCTATTGGTGCCCCCATGGTGCCATTTTTAAGTAGGTCTCAGAGGCGGAACCAATGAAGGTTAGGCTATTCAACACCATGGGTAGTACTCACAACATGCACGCACTCACAGCACCCCTCAGTATGGACAACATCTACATCTGTTCTGTGACTGGGACCTGTATAAGGCTCCTGGGAGCACACCGGCACTACCAGACTACAACCCGTAACACACATTTCAGCCACTGTACATGGACTGGCACAGACATGGAGGGGGTGTATCCATATTCATCGGGGATACCTACACCTCCAAGTTAGTGGGGCAGCATTATACCTCTGTGATCATCTATGTGCAGCTAACATCACCCACGACTGCAATGCAAATTCTGAGCTGCTACAGATAACCCTCCTTGACCCAGGAGCACCACTACCACTATCTGGAGACAGTGGTAGACATGACAGTCCTACCAGACACCTTGTTATTGGTCAGTGTTGTCTACCCTAAACTTAACTGGATAACCTACTTCAGTATTCACTTCCAGGCCTAGCACTTCCTGGGATTTATCACCTTATATGGCCTGTATCAGTTGGTAGAAAGACTAACGAGAGGGGAAAACATACTAGAAGTGGTAATCATTGACATGTGCAACAGGTGCACTACAGCAGAGGTAAACCTGTCACTGTTTAGATCTTACCATGAACTATTCACTGATGATTTCCACTCCTAACCATCTCACCCACCCAAGGAACACACAGTGAATAACTTTCCTACAGCTAAATTCACAGTACTAACGACAGAGGTGGGAGGGTTCAAAGCCCCCACGTTCAGGGATGACACTGCTCAAGATACAGACAGAATTACGAATGCACTCTATAAGCACCTACAAAGATGTATGTGTCATGCCATCAATGGTAAACCAGGACTTGCTACTCCTAGACAAGGACACCAGTCTGCTGAACCCCTGCATTATACAGGCTATACAACAGAAGTAGGACAGTTGTCCAGAACAACAGCAAATCCCAAGACATGCAGACTTCCGTGACCAGTATTAGCAAGATACTTATGTTACTCATGTAATCATCCAAGGTTGACATCCACAGGTAAATAGGCATGGATTCGGAATATGACCACAAAGGCTTATTTGGCTATGTCAAGGATGTAAGCAGTAATACACAGATTTGCACTGTGCTGGTGCAATATTGCACTGAATATACTGACCCTACTGATATCACCAACACACTTGATAATACATGTGGACCAAGCTTCACCCCCTACTGGGCTCACAACAATACCCAAAACGTACGGTATCCCAGATATTTGAGACATACAGGTGGTAATGGCCCTTTCAAACGGCATGACAGAGCATCAATGGAGGCAGATGGTGTCCCAGACTGCATCCTGCAGACACTACAAGACAAAGTGACCCCCTGCCTAATATAGCAATTCAACATCAGCTTCTACACAGGCTAAATGGCCATTCACTGGTGCATGGCAACAGCTATTCCACTCCACCAAGGTGGTGACACAACTGACTATGGTAACTACCACCCCATAATCCTGAGTAGCCTGATCTGCATGGCTATGGAGCGCATCCTCATGGCACTCATTAACATAGACAATGGTAACCTCCAGACACTTGACCCAACCCAGGTCAGCTTGAATGAGTGCAGATCATGCCTATTGAACCAGTTTGACATCTTACAGTCACCTAGACTTTAGGTGTGGGGTGTGGTAGTTCACACATACTACCTGGACTTCGCCAAGGGTTTTGACAGCATTCCCCACTCAGGTATTATTTCTACACTCACCAGCCAGTACATACACCCATACATCACAGGTTGGTTTGCCAACAGGCTTACACACACAACCCACATGGTAAGCCTAGCAGCCTCTAGGTCCAACTCTTGACCAGTCACAACTGGTGTCCTACAGGACTCAGTCCTGAGACCCCCTACCACTTGCCATATGCTTCTCAGAGGTACGGGCTAACACAGGCATCCTTCAAAGGGCCTCACATAGACCAGAACAAGGTGTCAGAGTGATGGCCTCCAGCTAAAGGCCACATACTGCATGGTCATTCCATTTTAGGAAACTACACACACACACACACACACACACACACACACACACACACACACACACACACACACACACACACACACACATTAGCACATGAGTGGCAGACACTATAATTCAGATGATGTAATGGGTATGTGGGGATTACATTACATAGTGATCGCTCCTTTGACAGTCATATGTGCGAATTAGTTAGGACCTCCATCTATGTAGGCCATCTAATTACTTAAGGGTTCGCATCTAAACAGACTTAGGTTATTGTTCCCCTTTACTCATCAGTCATCAATCCCATCATCGAGTATGATAACCCATTTTGGATGTACCTCAGATGACACATCTGACAGCTGGAAGGGCCACAAATGTACCTCGCATAGAGGGATAATGCCCTCAGACATGTGTCCTATGCTGCCAGACTGCATTAACTCTTGCATTACTCAGTGGCATCTTGTTTACTCAGAGATGATATTTGCCGGCCAACAAAGCCGTGCCCAAGTCAGGCTTAATGGATATGCTCTACTTATGGGCATCCATGTCACAGTGAGCCACACACTGTAATGAGCTACACCTTTCCACAACCATAACTGGAAGATGCTGGAGTGACAGATTCCTGTCACAGGTACTCCCCATGATTTGGAACTGCATCCCTGATTACATTATACAGAACCCCTCACTAACACTCCAGGGAATCCTTGCAGAGTGGGAGGGGAACAGTGGATACACCCCAGGGATCCCACAATTGGCTCTGCTCCACAGAGGGACAGTTAGTTAAACAATAGGGTTGTGACAGCAGACACATTTTGGCTATGCTTATGAATGGCCTCAGACAGTTAGGCATGTACCTACCTATGTACCTATGAACCTATACATACAGTATCAACACATGCTGATAGCTTAATTTACTGTTCAGGTATTGACTTACCTTGTGCCAATGACAGTTGTGTGTACAATAGTTGAGGGCTGGCTATGTAGGATGCACACAGTAGACCATCTATACATAACAATTTACAGGTGGTCGTGTGTGTGCCATCCATGTTTGCTGTGTGTGCAGGTGGAGAAGGGTGTCAGTCCATAGGTGCCTACACTACCAAGGCATGGGCATACTGGGCATGCCTCCATCTGCCTACTGGGGCTGGCACAGGGTGTTCGTGGTCTGAGTCCCTCTGTGCATGTGGTGCCCTTGGCAATGATGGTGGGCTGTGAGGGCCTTCACATTTCTGTCCCTGCTGCAGCTGTTTCCACAGGATCATATTGTGTAGCATGACACATACTATGAAGATGTGGGCACATGTACCTGGTGAGTACTGCAAGGCTCCACCAGATATGTCCAAGCAACGGATCTGTGATTTCAGCATCCCAAACACATGCTCTATGATGATTCTGGTTTCTGCGTGTGCCTCATTATGGCGTTCTTGCCTGGGTGTGTGTGTGCATTTCTGATGGGAGTCATCATCCACAGTTCCAGTGCATAGCCAGCATACCCCCCCAGGTGGCCATATGGGATGTCCCCCTTGGCAAATACCTGATACAGCTGTGAGGCATGCCAGATGTGGGAGTCATGATAGCTTCCAGAGCTACCAGCACACACATCCATGATAATGCCCTGGGCATTGCACATGACCTGACAGTTGATAGAGGGGTATCCCTTGCGGTTTATGTAGTCCCTATCCTGCTCCCCGGCTGGTGTCTTGATGTGTATGTGCATGCAGTCTATTGCACCCAGTACCTTCGGGTAGTCTGCCACACGGTGGAAGAAAAGCATATTGCTGGCCAACTCCTCCTGTGTTCGGGGGAAGTATATGTGCTCATTGGCATGTGGTAACATGGGATCCAGGAATTGGTGGAGTACCCTGGATGCTGATGCCTGTGAGATCCCCATGATATCCCCAGATGGCCTTTGAAAGGTACCTGTGGCTAGTATTCTCAAGCTTACACATACCGTCATGTCCACTGGGATGGGTTCCCCTCTGTTATTTCTGGCTCTGAGGCATGGCTGGCACAGCTCAACAAATTGCTGTATGTTGTCCCTGTCCACCCTGTAATGCTCTACTATCTCCAGATCATGTAGCCCCTGGCAGGTTACCCTGAGTCTGAACACTCTTCTCCTCCTCCGATGCCTGAGATGGTTGTCAGCATCATCCTCCACACCACCATCAATTTCCAACACATGCTGGTGAATAAAAGCTATGGCAGCCCCTAACATGTACATATTAAATGTTCCCCATCTATATACACCAATGGTGCAGAATGTCTGGGAATACACAAGTGTGTATATGGGGCTTTCACACTTTATACTATTGTTCAATGGATGCTGCTGGTGTAATTGGGTGTGTATGTGCAATTCCAGCTGCAGCGTATCTTAATTATGGGTTTTACAGCAGGTACTGTTATTGTGAGGCCTCCCGTGATGACTTATGCTTGGCTGCCATGATTCATCTATTGCTCTTTACTTCACTTTTCAACCCGATTCCCCTCCCATTGTCAGGCATGCATCCAGCTGCCTGCTTTCTTGTTTTGTACTTTCCCAACCCAAGATTGTGTAGCAAAATGTGTTATGTAGCTGATCTACTGCAGGTTTGCTTTGTTCTGCTGTGACAGTTCTCTTTTCTTTGCAGTACGGCATCTCCCCTTTCCTGTTCTGCAGGTAGCTGCT
Organism: Protopterus annectens; assembly: GCF_019279795.1. Lineage (NCBI taxonomy): Eukaryota > Metazoa > Chordata > Ceratodontiformes > Protopteridae > Protopterus > Protopterus annectens. The sequence continues at coordinate 509,013,145 of NC_056728.1, read as the reverse complement.
GGCAGCCTTGTTAGCTGTTGTCATTGGCCCACTGTGAGTTCCTAGGTGTTAATTACTCATTTGTACTCCAATTACCATGCTGCAGCATTTCCTTATTGTCTTCCCATATCCTTCCTGTTTCAGCTGTGGTGCGCACCCTGCACAGCCGTTTACCGGGTTTTGGGCACGTTTTCATCCATGCTCACATGCACTTTCAGTTACCTTGTGTGCTCTTAGCTAAACAAAGCTATGGCTACTTCCACACCCCTATCCTGCGGCTTTGCTTAGCAACAGGCAACCCGAATCAGCAATGCTCCGATGTGCTTATAGCTAAGTTGGCACACCCCTCTCTTGATGTCATGTTTATCTCCAGGCCACACCTCGGTATTGTACCGCTACGCTGTGAGGTACATCCTTACACCGGCGGGAATTTTGCGATTCAGTATTACTTGACTCATTTGCATGGCATTGACTACTAATTCCTAGTTACCGTGCAGAACACTGTCACAGACCCTTAGCAACCCTTGCACCATGGTTGTGATGTAGCATGCATGCCATTGACTATTATGGGGAATTCATGAAATGTGTTACATTGCAGTTTTATGACATATAAATATATTTTCATTATGATCCCATGTGTGTACCGATGCACTGCGATTTTACTTTGCGTTAGTGTGGCCATGACATTAAATGTTATTTTTTTATGTGTTGTGCATTTTTTTTATGCAATTGGCTATATATTTAGCCATTGGCATATATTAACATTATAATGTGTAAGTTTGGTCCGCTATCATGGCTTCGATTTTATGTTTGAAAAAATGTAAACCGTTTTTTTTTTTTTGGTTTGCATTTCTGCATGCTTAAGCTATGCCTGCACCACTTCATGAATTGCTATATACCTTCATTTGCATGCTACACTGCTGCACATGGGGTAATTAGCATACATGCGATGGCAGCTGCGCAGCTGTGGAGTACGTTGGTAGTGCATGTGGAAACAACTTGTACCAGAATCTCTCGGTGGCCATATTTGGCTTTAGATCGCTGACGCTACGCCTGCACCTGGCACAAGCTTCATGAATCCCGGGGTATAATTAAATAGTTATTCAGAACATGTTCTATTATCAGTTTTGCAAAAAGTAACTAATATTCTAAGAGATGTAATAAAAAGATTACAGACTGCAGCAATGAGCAATACGGATTCAAATCACGATATGAAAAATATATTTTGTAACTCACTGTGTCTCCCTAGCTTTACACATTTCCTTTGAATCTGCTAGTTGACATGGTTCTACAAAAGGTAGTTGTTAGTGACTTAAAAGTGTTTTTAAATTCCAGCAGTTTGAGCTGTCACTTATTCATTTCAAGAGTAAGAATAGTAACTACTGTTGCTAAATATGGTAACTTTTTATGTACTAAGTGCTTGACATGTAGTTATGCACTGTTGTCTCACAAACAAGAAATAAATAATATTCTTAGAATTTCCTTGAAATGTATATAGGTATTGTATTATTTATGGTACAATTGTCCACCAAATGACATATTTAGATGTCCTAAGAAACATTTATTTAATAATTTGTTATAATATCTGAGAAATATTTATAATAATTCCCCCCAAAAGCCCAGTTACATGTTACAAATAATGTGTACAAATCATATTACAATAGACATCTGAATTTTGCAGTATATGGAATACCACCATTCATTAACATGGCATTGGGAAAATTAAACATATATTACAACATAAGGGGCCAGATTCCATAAAATTCGCCAAATCCAGCTCATTCTGCTAATATCATTGCAAAAGTTGTGGACAAGCCTGTAATATGTAAATATGCCTCAGTGAACTCAATGTATAACAGAGTTTCTCAGTAGCAACTGCAAACTGTATATTAGTCACAGCCACCGCATAAGTCATGAAAACTGCCTTATACAGTGTGATGTACATTAACAACGTTACTGAAATACTATCACAGTCTGCTTCCTTACATTCATAAATAAATATTTATAATATTCTCTCCAGTAAGCTTGGAGACAACAATGTGATATCTCTGTAAGTCATTTATTAGTAAAATATATTTGCTTTCTATTACAGATTCTGATGGAATCCATTAAAGTTTTAATAAAAAAATAATAAAGGTGAAGGGCAATCATGGAGACATTACCGCAGCTAACAGTAGCTAATAATGGGTGCAGTACATTTGTGGAGAGCACTGGTAATGCACACATTCAAAGAAATAGAGAGATAGAAAAGCAGACATGGGGTATGGGGGAAGAAGATGAACATAGGAGGTATGCAGGAATAAAAAAATCTGAAGGACAGTCAGAGGGGCATGGGCAATGTTTTTTTTTTTATTTTGGTTGTAGATAGGCCCTATTTTTTGAAGAATAGAGGGAAAGGTAAATACAGGGAAAGAGGAGGAGAAGGCCATTACAGCAGGTATACCCATAAAACAAATATCAAAAGACATGACAGACAAAGGTCAGAAATATACAGTAAGAAGAGATAAGGTATAGAGAAGACACACTCTACAACATAGGCAATGGAAAGTTGATTAATATGATGGGGATGCATACTAACCATGGTGAAATGCAGAAATACATATGTATCTAAGCACTATTATGTTATGACATTTTACAAACTGTGTAGCAGTCATACCTGGATGTGCATGACCAATGGCAGTTGTGTGTTGTAGGGTACTAAATAGGATTCACACTACACACTGGATAAATAACCCTGTACCCAATCTGTCAGCAGTGCAAATGTAAGCCAAGCAACATCACAGATGAGTAAATGAAGCCCCTGGAATGCTGGAGAATAGCATCAGAGAACAGAATAGAACCCCTGACCATGCATATGAAAAGCAAACAACCAAGCACAGTGCCAAACAGCAATAATGCAACAAAGCAGCAAATTGGCTGCTACCTACAAAAGTAGGCGTACACAACCCAAACAGATGTGCAATGGAGTGCATATGTCACACACACATATGCCATGGTAAAGGCAATATGCAGGTGTAGGCACTTATGTATGACCTTCACTAACTTAACAGGGAAATATCAGAATGCAATGCCAATACACATATACTCCTCAGTAACATGTAATAATATATGGTCAGAAACCTATGATTAATACTATAGTACTCTAACTCTTGTCTTACTTCTACCAAATGAAAATATCACAATGGCTTTTAGTTGTATATCTAATGAGTTTCATATTTCTGTCTGTAATAAGGCTTAAGAAATGTAACGTTTTCTGTTTTACATTCACCTTTTTGTAAATTGCGATTGTTGGCAACTGTCAAACTTTTTTGTATACTGTTTGTAAATCTTTTAAAAATGTTTGTAATCTTTTTATATTATTGTTATGGAGCTTATCTCGGCGAGTGTCTGCTGAAAATGAGCTACTTTATTTATTTATTTATTTTTTATTTTACATTTGTTAACTGGGGTGTCTGATTGAGCTGAAAAGGCCCTTTCACAGCAGAGGCCCATGGAGCAAAACTCCACATAGAAAATTAGAGATGCATTTAAATATTTGGACATGATCAGTATACACACAAATTACAATAGACATGCTTTTACAGTGGTATGCAGCACATCAACAGTTACAGTGGAGAGAACAAACAAAAAAATATTAATTTAAAAATAAAGGTAATTAATAGATTTTTGGTGTACAGCTGAAATTTGGAACATAGGTAGAATACATACATAGTACACAGGTACAGTACATACATTGTACATTGGCCAGTGTTTGTGAGTAAGAGTGAAAACTATTATCAAGTACTCTAGGTTTAGTATGTGTACCTTATCCACTTTCACTAGCCTAGGGAGCAGTCATGGCACTGCCAACTTTGCTTGAGATGTTGTCTAATTTTTAAAGAAGGCTTTGGACGATGTGTTTTGTATGCTAGTGGGGAGTTCAATTTTTAGCCACTGAACTACTATATAGTGTGTCTCTAAAGCTATTGTAGCTGTTGGCGATGTCTAGTAGTAGTTTGCTTGATGATCTAAATGGCTTTTTGGCTGAGTGATGTTGTACTAGGCTTTTGAGGGCAGGACACTTATTGTGGAGGTAATAGATAGAATGACAGAGGCAGAGTTGATTGTAGGTTAGGAAGTTGGGCAATTCAAGCCAGTGGAGCTGTCTCAAAGCAGTACAGTGATGAGCTCTATATGAGCAATTTGCAGTAAAGCGGGCAATTCTGTTATAGCAGGCTTCCATTTTGCTTAGTTCAGTTTTGTTGAGATTAGTCAGAATGGGAGATGCATAGAGAAGGGTGGATAGAAGTTGGGAGCGAGCAATGGCTGATCTTGTGTTGTTGGTAAGAAATGGTTTGATACGGTAGCGTGATCCCAGTTTGGCATGTACTTTTTTAATAGTTAAGTTGAGATGACTATCAAATTTTAGGTGGGAGTCTATGGTTATTCCCCATAGCTTAGCCTGTGCCACTGCAGCGATTGGAGTAGCATTTGTGGAGTAGATAGTGAATTGACTGTTATCAGTGTATTTGTTAGAACTGGTTATAATCATAAACTGAGTTTTCTTTGGATTGAGGATAGGTTGGGCTTTGGTAAGGTAGTTTTCAACATCAGAGAATGCTAGTTGAGTTGTTTGCAGGAGGGTGGGAATGTTTTGTGCAGCACAGATTAAGGTAGTATTCATCTGCATACTGAATGATAGATGCATGCTGTGTGAAGGTATGGAGATGATTTGTGAAGATTGTCAATAGTAGTGGTCCTAAGATAGAACCCTGTGGGACTCCTATAGTTATGGGCAGCTGAGGAGAGAGAGAATTTTCCCATTTCACAGCTTGGTACCTGTCAGTTAAGTAGCTTTGGAACCAGGTAAGAGTGGAATTTGATAGGTGATATTGGTTTAGTTTGTTTAGCAGGGTTTGGTGTGAGACTGTGCCAAATGCTTTGGACATATCCAAAAAAGAGTTGACACCTGCAGGCCTTCATTTTTGAGATGGTTTACTGTGTCCTTGCCCAGCCTGTCTCTACCCAGTTAACAAATATAAAATAAAATAAATAAATAATCACGCTTAGGTTGTGCACATGAATTTTGACAATGTACACTGGCTAATTTTTAACTCACAAGTATAACAAAAACAAGGATGTACTGCAAGCAGTTACCAGCAACTTGTGTGCATATGTCCTGCATCTGTATAATGACCATAAAGATGGCATAAGTTGACCTTGTAAAAAAAAAACTACATGAAAATGGATGAGAATTCCAGCAAAGGTGAACATATACCATGCATATGTGCAAGATATGTGACATACCTACAAAGGTGGAAGGGAGGTGAACAACATAGGCCCACATCATGGAAGACACAGCATGAAATCTCCATAGGCAAATGATAAAGCAGGACAAACAATATTTAAGGTAACACATTGCAAATGCATATGTACATCACACAGGATGGTGCTGAAGTCAAGACAAACTACTTTGAACCAAATGACCAGTATATGTCACATGAGCAGACTGCGTTGCTGAAATCTACAAAGAGGGGTATGTATAAATCACACAAATAGTATTGAACAATCATATAACAGCAGCAAGCCTAAGTAACCAAGCTAAGAATTGGTATCACATACACATATATACTGTCTTGCCAATGTAAAACATGTGGAATAAACACTTGTGGCTTGATATTACTGACTATGGGTATAACTGAGCAGAGAACAGTCCTGTAAACAGCATTACAGTACATTAATATGCACTCAATGAATTCATAATTTTGTTTCTATATTGATTGAAATATCTGCAGAGACATGTACATAAATCAATGCACATATACACCATTTGCCGAAATATGCGCATTCATGTGAACAAGGAATACATTTGGAAATATAACACAGACCAAAGAAGGCATACTGTAATGTTAATGAATAAATTATCATTACCACTATACATGAACTTTACATTGGTGGTCTATGCCTTCAGTAAAGGTGGACTGCCCATATTTAGCACACACAATTATATGAAACAACATGGCATCATTATTGCCAGTACATGCCACATGCAATATCAGTATACTAATGTGGCAGCATGACAAGTGTCATCCAAAACAGAGGGGCAAGGACATGTCCTTCTGTTGAACATACATGACATGGCAAACCATGATTCATACCCATACCGTTGTGGTATATGTGGAATATGGGCAACATGTTATTGTGAGTTGCTCTCAGTACCACATATGTGTACAGTAGAATTGCTGCAGCAGTAGTAGCACGTTAACTGCTGAAACTCATGGACAGCTGAATATTGAATGAAAGTGTAATGTGGTAATGCGTGTCATGCACCCTTTGAAAAGTAATGCTAAATGGCACATGACATCTGCAGTGTATATCTGACTGTGTATCACATTAGCATGGGAGAAAAATGGTCTGCATGCATAATTGCGCCTATACGGTCCAGTCACTGATGTGGCAAATGCCATGGTGGTAGCACTACAAAGGTGGTTCACACAAACAATACTTACATTACTGAGGGCCTGCACTGATGGAGATGAACATCAGGAATGATCTCCCAGAATATTTCCCTGAATGAGTCTCACTTGTGAGAAATTATCCATCATGTCCCTCATCTCTGTCTGAAAGACATCAGTCACCACCTCCCAGATCTGTTCTCAGTAATCATCTTGTTGGGAATGGGTGTCATCTTCTCCACATATGTCTAGCTTCCTCATCATCATCCTCATTTCCATCATGGCCATCATCAACATCATTAGAGGACTCTTTCAATGGTCTGGCATGCATTTGTCTCTGACATCTTGGTTGGTGAGCATCCATGGATCCCATGCTCTGACAAGGTGAATCACAATAAAAGAAACAATGTACATATGCATACCTGCTACTACATGACTACATAATATATGCACTGTGACATAATGCAAAGGCAGAAAACAGTCAGTATGAAAGCTTAGAATATGTTATGGCCAAAGTCGTGTAGCACCATATGCGATATATGTCAGTAATCAAACCCATAACAATGAAAACTAAATGTCAATCAGGCCTCACATTCCTGTGAAAAGCAGAGCTGACATTAAACTGAATCTGATGTGCACATCTGCAATCTAATCGACATTAAGTAACATCCTGTCTACATGTGGCTCAGTGTCTCTCCAGTAAGTGTTTTACAACTGTAAATGCCTATTTATGTTGAATTGTATTAGACATTTTACAACTGTATATGTTTATGTTGAATTTCAAGCCTGTACTCCAATCTGCTTACTTACAATATCAGACTATTTACCCCACTCATAGGACCAAAAACTGGGACCGGGTTAGCCCCACTCCGCTTCGCTCCCCTCCCTGCCCCCTTATCCCACCCGCCCCCACTGTGTCTACATTTATAGCCACCAGGCCACACCCATACTTCCTCTCCAACCTACACAACTTCCTCTCCAATTCCCCCCCACCACTTTACTGTTTAACCACTACTATTCCTCTGAAGCACATTGACCCCACCCTGACATTAAACTGAATCTGATGTGCACATCTGCAATCTAATCGACATTAAGTAACATCCTGTCTACATGAAGGCTCAGTGTCTCTCCAGTAAGTGTTTTACAACTGTAAATGCCTATTTATGTTGAATTGTATTAGACATTTTACAACTGTATATGTTTATGTTGAATTTCAAGCCTGTACTCCAATCTGCTTACTTACACTATCAGACTATTTACCCCACTCATAGGACCAAATCTAAGCTGCCTTCGCTCAGCAAACAGACTCCTTGTCCAAACAACTAAATCTCTCAACCTAGGTGGTGACGCGCTATTTGCCAACACCACTGGTAAAATATGGAACTCTCTCCCAAATAACATCATGCTTGCAACTTCTCTAAGTCAATTCAAAAATAGTCTAAAACTCCACTTCAAGTCACACTGGCTATGTCCTTGCTCAAACCCAGACTAGCTCTGTGCCATTAACTAAAACATAGACAACTAGCTAAGATGATAAGTACTTTGTATACTGTGATAAAGAAATATGTATCCTGTCTAACTCTATGTCATTATACTGCCTACCGTCCTTGCTAATATGTTATGAATGTTACATTTGTAGTAATCTCAGAAATAGTAATGGCAGTCTTGTACTTGTATGTAAATAGCCTATGTTTTTGTTAAGTTCTTTCAGCTCATTTACTGTACCTAATTATCAATGTAACTCTGTTGGAGCTTTTCTCCCCGGGCCTCCACTGAAAAAGGACATGTATCCAGTCGGACCATCCCGGTTAACAAATGTAAAATAAATAAATAAATGTGAAGTATGGATTTGAGAATAAAGGTATATTAGAACGGTATATCAGCATATATTGCATGTGTCATTAAAAACACATTATGAGATGAAATGGCATAAAATTGTTATGTAGGACAAGTATAATAAACAGATTTGCTGCTAGTAGATGGCTCGTCATACAACACATTCCTTATGTCCTATTATCTATATTTATGGATGTTTTTAATACTGGACCATGTCAGGGCCACTGTATTTATCAAAGAATGTGAGCAATGTACTCAAGGCCATAGCATGCATACATAACACAGCTTGCCAGATGAAATGCTGACATTACCAGAAGACTTGTTTACCAGCCAGCATTATGCATGACAACCATACGCACAACCAGTGCAGTTATATATCTTGACAATTGGAGAAAAGCATGGCATGCTGGTGTGTCATGCAACTCTTACATGCATCCACCTTGCAAAGCAACACTGTGAAAATGACAACATCACACAAGTAGTGTGACCTGCACTGTTTAATACATGTGATGTATACCTCAGTAAATTGGTCATTGGACAGCCTGAGAAAATATCACTATTTCTATGTTTCCTGTCTTGTATGTGTGCCCCTGCACATTTATGTTGGTGTGTGAATGTCAACTGTAACCCAGGTTACTGTGCATGTAATGAGTCATATCAAAAGCCACCAATTAACATATGTTTATAATGAAGATATATTGAGATGACGATCCAGTGGGAAACATAAAAGCCATATGCAAAATCAATGAGCAAGGCAACATGGACATTCACTGACCCAACATCAGTTTATGGAATGCAACATACCATACCAGTAATAGTGTACAGTCATAAACACATTGACAGCCTATAACACATAAAGGGTCTATATTAGAACACCGAACATTCAAAATTTTGAGTGTTCTAATATCGAACCCTATGAGTCAAAAATGTAAAACATTGAACATTCAGAACAGCAAATTTTTTCCTAGGGAAAGAATTTGCTGTTCTAAAACACATAAACACAACAGAAGCACACCAAACAAACAGCAATCCACACACATACACCTAAACTCTTACACCTAACCCTACACTAAACTATACATACACCACTAACTATCCACTTACCTTAACCCAAACTCTAACCCTAAGGTCCATCACTATCGCACAGTCACCTCACCCGCACCCTAACCATAACTCATCTAACCCACCCTAACCCTCACATCCACATAATCGCACACTTACCTGACCCACGCCCTAACCCTAACACACCTAACCCGCCCTCACGTCCACACAATCACACACTTACCTGAACCCGACCCATAACTTTCCACCACAGTGCCGAAAATACCGAAGCAACAGAAACAGACAACCAAATTATTTCCCTAGGAAAACATTTGGTTTTCTGTTTCTTCTATATTTTCAGCGTTCGCTGAAAATGGGTCGATATTAGAACACTCAAAATTTTGAACGTTCAGTGTTCTAATATAGAACCCACATAAAAATATAATATATGTTGTACAAATAGTCTTGTCTATCTACAAATGTGTCAGGGCCCTGTAAACATTTATTAGCAGTTACTAACCTGCAAAATGCACACAATATAATCTGAGTGCTGATTATGTAATAGGCAGTTTGAAATGTTGAAGAGAAATGCCTGTGTGCACAAGTATCCCTATACAGAGGATACAAGTGTGTTTAAAAAAAAAGCCTTCAAAGGTATTGAATGCAGATGTGATACCCATGTTGAAGTGAAGGGCATGCCAGACAGTCCACTGATGACAGTGTGAGCACTGACATAGCAGTCAGCAGACACCCATTCAGTACATGAAAAGGCAGGCTATGTAAACAGATCAGTAACTGAGGAGCACATCCATATATACAAATGTCCCAGCACATATCTTAAAAACAGCAGACAAAACACTATAACTTCTATGTGAAACATCACAATCAAATGCACTGTGATAGTTGCACATAAATGACTGTCATCTAGGTCATGGCCTACAATTAAAAATATAACCTTCAGCAAACATGGCTTGCAGCTAACTCATATGTAAACATAGTTTTACTTAATTTGTACTTGTAATTAAAGGTTTTGTCTGACTATTGCTCTTACCTAGAAGATGCACAATGGATATTCCTGCATTATAAGTTATATACATAATAAAAATCAAAAATATGAGCCTGTAACAATGATCAGATTTATTTTAGTTACAAAATCCAGAAAATTATGCAACATACCTCTTTCCGTGCACTGCTCCTGCAGCCTGTGCATCCACTTGATACACAGGGCCCAATTCTGAGTGTGATCTACATCACCTACAAAAAGCATGCATGAATGCTGTAGGTATAAAAACATTGATATACATTGCTCAGCTCATGTTCTCTAACTTTTAAATTGAAGAACATTATAGAATCTCCATACACTGCTTTGAATATTTGACATACAGCCCTTTATATACTGGAAGAGAACTAAGCACTGATTGGAGGACTTGAGATTCAAACCTGCAATTCTCAGCGATGTTCATATGCCAACCCTGACCTACTTGCCTAGCTAATCCACCTTGCCTGAAAATACATTCAGGAAATGCATTTAAAAATACATTTGAGGTATGAATGTGTATAGATGGGGTACTAATAGGGATCACAGCTTACACTAAGTATAGTGCACTGTCCATTTATGAAAATAAAATTAGAAGCATGAATGCATGCCAGCACAGTGGTCACATCACAAAAAAACACAAGAGTAAACTTTGATACCCTTGACAGAGGAACACTGTTATGTAACATATAGCTGATTTTAACAGACAACTACATATTGCTGTACATCATGTACACTTAAATGTATTCCAGGTGGGAGGACATTAAATATGCAGAGATATTTATTGTCAAATTGCAAATTATAACTCAAAATTATCCTTGATATCAGGGTGTCTCCCTGTTCTACAGTCAGAATGTATATCTGACCACCTCACTTCCTACAAATGTAAGTATCAAAAGGGTGCTGAATTCAAATGAATAAACAATGACTTAATTATACATGACATTCAAGTTGCAAATGTTAGCATATTCCACATTCTTTTTGCATACCTATCCGAGTATGTTCAAAGTTTACACATAAAACTTAAGTGAATGAGCTGCTGTTGGCAAGACTTTATGGATTACAGAGATATTTGTAGAGATCTGATGAATAAACGATGAAATCATAAGCATGCGCAACACAAACGTAAATATCAATAAGCGAGTATGTATAGCAGCACTTTGAAACTTTTACACAGACACAAAATAAGTAAAATATAATGAGAGCTATCACCTAAGTGGATATGAACCCACATTTACCCAAGATATACGGTGGTGGTTTCTTACTTTACAGGATAAGCTAACACCAATCACACTCTCCTTCTTAATAAACTACTGTTGTGTGTGTATACGTATTCCCATGGATAACAGATGACTACAGAAATATCTGATACATAAATGCTATAGGCCCTCATGCACCACAAAACTTCCAGAAATCATCATGTTTTTCAACATAAAAGATATGTTTAGACAGTCAGACAAGTAGTGTTGTTGTTTTAAGCATATAGGATATTAATAATATTCTTTACTTTGGAGAGCAGAATGAACTAATAAAGGTCTTTATGATTTAGTAATCACACATACGCAAGTACACTGGGCAATAGTTTCAAAGTATTATGGGTAACAGAGAAATAGGGTGGCCACAGTGGTGCAGTGGTTAACGTTGCTGCCTCATAGCAAGAGGTTCTCTGGTTCGATCCTCGGCTGGGGTGCCTTCTGTGTGGAGTCTGCATGTCTTCCCTGTGGTCATGTGGGTTTCCTCCGGGTGCTCCGGTTTCCTCCCACATCCCAAAGACATGCTGTAGGTGGATTGGACACTAAATTGACCCTAGGCATGAGTGCGTGCATGTGTGCCTTCTGTGGAAGGTTGGGCGCCGGGCTGACAACTCGACACCGTAAAACTCCACTGCCAATCATGAGTGGACAGGTGATCCACTGTGGCGACCCCTAACTGGGAAAAGCTGAAAGAAGAAGAAGAAGAAGATGGGTAACAGAGAAATGGATGAAGGTCAAACTGTAGAATGCATCTGATGACTTTAACAATATCAGTATATTCACTGGACTCAGTTGAGACTGACTACTGTAGTAAAGCAAAAACATACAGCATCATTTGTGAAAGCTGGAAGTCCATCCTTGAAGGCTTCTAACAGCATAGAGTAGCAGACTATCTAATATAATGTAGAGAATGCAGTTATTGCAACGGGAATGTATCAGAGTTGAGCTACAGTCCTCAATGTCTTTGTAAGTTGGAAGAAAATAAATTCTTATAGACCAGCCTGAAGTCTTACAACCTATAATCCTATAAAATGGATGGTTACCTCCGTATACTAGTGGTGTCATCAGACATGGTCTATTTAAGATTAAGATTTGTCAAGTTATATAAACTTTTTTAGTTCTGTGTGAGAAATGGTTGTAGTCTTCTTTTTCTTCTGCAGACTGTCAGGTTCGGATGGAACTTCCATTCCCAGGTTTCCAGGTTTCCTAGTTTCATAGCAGATTCAGGTCTAGCAGCCAGCTTGGACTACAGCTTCTATCACTCACTCTTATGCATGAGGACAAACCAAAATATATGAGTTTTGAATGCGGGCATGGAACTTTGACTTCTAATCTATAAAAGATGTTTATTCCAATAGGATGCAAAAACAGAAAATGTGATCCTATTCCTTCTTGACGTATTAACTATTGTCAAGTTAAAAGTGTAGTTGTTATCCCTCAGTGTTTGTTATTTGTATGCATTTCTAGACTCAGTAATAGCCTTACAATGGGGTCATGAGGTGCTTTAAAGCCATGGCAGAATCTGTCCCTAATGTATTATTATACTACAAAATATAGTCCAAAATTTTTCAGATATCCAAGGTATCATAACACTTTACATGAGGGTATTCATTTAGTATACTTTGTCTGTATAGTTTCAAGTGAGAACCCAGTCTTTGAATGTGTACAAAACATAATTTGCATTCAATACTGTCTGTGACAAACATTCCTAATTGCGTCAAGGTGCATCTTTAGGTCATAATTTTAAAAATATTTCTGATAATGCATTAGATATTATTTGAGATGTCTTTGTTTTAAGCTACAATGCTATTTTGAAACATTTCCAGGTAACTTCCTTGGAAAATAAAACAATTATATTAGTTACAAAATTCTTGGAGGGAAGAGACAGGTTTAAATTTTAATAGTAAGAATTCTCTTATATGGGAAAACACATAGGAGAAGTTGTGATCTGTGCTGTGAAGATTACTCCTCAGGCCAAATAAAAAGAGGTTGAAGAGAGAGGGGGGTATTAGATTATAGGCAGAAATCCTGTTAGTCAATCTATTTGTGAAAAGAGAAAAACAGGCATCTAAATTTATATGTTTATATATTAGTAATGCTAGTAGAATTGTGTATCTCTGTTTTATTGCAAACCGTTTTGCTTTAATTGGGACCTTACTATTAGTTTTCCTTTTTTGTGGCAAGGGTGATGAATCTGCAAATGTTGTTGGTGGTAGTTTGTAGGGCTGCTATTTTTTCATTCTTTGAGGCATTTGCCATCATGGGAAAACCATATCTGAGCAGGGAAAGCATGTGCTCCTTTTCCATTTGCTGTTCTACTTTTGTGAGGAAAATTAAAAGCATTAATGTTTGCCTTTCTGACACTGATAGAGCATAAGAAGTATAGGCTGTCATCTAGAAATACTTATAGGTAGTTGAAGTAGGGTGTAGATTTAATGAGTTCTTGGTTGCCATACAAGATTCTCTATTATTTAGGGACAGTGAGCATCTGGAATTTTTGTGTTTAAAATGAGATTGTTACAAAGAAGCCATTTTGTGAAGTGGGGGAAGTTGTTTACCATTTCCTTTCTTAATAGCACCAGGTGATGAATTGAGCATGCATCTAGTATGCCAAGGGGTGGATACCATACTGATTAGAGCAAAGAATATGTAAGTCAAGGAGGTGGGCAATCCACAAAAGGAAGGATATAAGAGGACTTGAATATCACATAGCAATAGGGAAGAAAAGTGGGATATTAGCAAAGAAAATTTTAAGTTGCAGGAAAGCATTGAGTGCAAAGAATGATGAGAAAAGATAGGTGATAGTTAGCTGGTAGACAGAAGATTGATGACAGCTTCTTACTATCTTTCCAAAAGAGGCTGCATTACAGGATATGAGGAGGTGCTTGCAGGTTATGGATATGGTAAGGGAAGTATTGAGAGGGAAGAGCACTGGGAGGGGATTTCAACAGGATATTGCAACCCAGCAACACTGGCTATTAGAAAGTGTACAGTTTCACATGAAGTCACTGAAAGAGCTCTTGAGGAGGAAAGAATGGCATACAAGGAGAACACAAAATGGATTTCATACATTTATGTAGCTCAGAAATCTGACTGCATTAAATGGATAAACAAAGCTATTATAGCAACCTCTAATATAGACAAGTTTTTGGTCATTGCTAAACAAACTAATGCATCCTGACCAAACCACTACACCATCTCCTTCTACTGCTGAAACCACAGACTAAAAGCCATCTCAGTTCACTTCCTACTTTGTACAGACAGTGCTATTTCTTATTAGCAATAAAAACAATTCACCTCTCTCTACCCCAGTCCTATACTAACCAGTCATATTCATTTTCCTTTCTCATGGTCTCCACTTCTACTACAAAAAATTGTCCACTGAAACTAAAACCAACCTTTTTAGTTACTGACCAACTCCCAGCAGTTTAGCTGAAAACATCTCCTGATGTCATTGCTTTCCCAGTATCTATACTGGTAAACCAATCCATATCTGAGAGATATGGCCATCCATCTGGAACAAAATCATATATAAAACCACTCCACAAAGGTGGCTCATCAGCAGACTCAACCCATATATATGCAGCCCCATTCCTACCAACATTTCTGGATGTCATTCAAAATTCTTTCACTGCCACTGAAACTTGGCTAAACGATGCAAATCTACTTTTAAATCCTAGCAAAAAAAATAGAATAAATGAAATAAAAAAATAATAGTGATTTAAAAACTTAAAGAATTGTTTAAATAAACTCACCCAACCACACAACAATTAAAAAATGCAACCTAAGTAAAATTACTGGGTGTCCTAATTGACAAAGTCTCAGATTTGACCAACACATATAACAAGCCATTAAAATCATACCAAAATACTGTCTTCCTCTATAGAACCAAACATCACCTGACATATGTTGCAAAACAAACACTAGCATCTCTGTGCCTTCTTCCATCCATACTATATGCTGCATCTATTCTAACAAACCCAAATACTACACTTGCAGCTAAACTGTCCAGCAGTTACAATAAAGCAGCTGCATTTGCTGATAACCTTACATACATGCCTCATCACTAGAGAGCCTTGAAACAAAAGCAACAGGCTTCAGTTACCCAACTATTTAACCTACTCACAACTTAATACTGACCGGTAACTTACAGTTACACCAGAAAAAATATCCAGCACTAAAATATATCCTACAATATTACTTTTCAGGCATAGACCTTCGTTCTTCCAGGAAGCTCTTAGTAATCAGTGACTAAACCACTGTACTTCCATTCCATACCTAAACTCTGGAACTCTATCCCAACATGCGTAGGACAGACCATGAAGCTTTCCATTTTCAAGCCCTTACTAAAACACGTAAACTACAAATGTTCATGCACATGCTCCTCACCTGAGTAACTCCATTTTCCTTTGTCAGCTGACAGTCTCTATACCTTCATAACATGTCTCCCTTTCTACACAACAAACCTTCCCAGCTCTCCTCCTCAGTTTCATTTCTACTGTAATACCCACTTTATTTTGTATTTTTATTTTTTTTCTAACCTTACCAGTTTATCCATCTCATTCAAATACTCTCCACTACTCTCTTATAACTAGGGTTTGTGTCAGTAAGTATCCTAGTATTCTTAACCCCCTTATCAAATTATCAGCTATACATTGCCTCTTTGCCGCTTCTAGCTTTAGCTATAATCTACTTATCAAATAATGTTTCACATTCCTTACTCAAACTGTGTTTATCCCTAATATTTATACTTTAGCCATCCTTACCTTTGTCTTATAAGTAATATGTAATGTCTGATCACCACCTATATCGCATATGAACTGTTTGCATTCTAACTGTTTTATACAAGGAATTTAATATCATACATAATGTCACCACAGAAAAATGCATGTTATATCTGTGCACAGTGGCTCTACAGAACAGCTGTCTGTTTGTATCTAGGTGTCTTAGTAACTATGTAATGTATCTTTGAAAAAATATATATAATCTGTCATGAGTATCTTAAATGTATCTTCTGGAGCTCTTCTCCCTGGGCCTCTGCTGAAAGCAGGCTTTGCCTAGTACTTTCTCAGTAAACAAAGACAAAAAATAAATACAATTTAGGTGATGATATTAGTAGACATATGGTTAGTGTTTAAGGGTCTGAGGATGGATTTACATTTTGGAGAAATGAATGTGGGTAAGTCGACAGGTTGAGTAGGATATGAATAGATATGGGAATTGCAGAGGAAAAAAGTGGTTATGTAGATGTCTCATACATTTGTTAGATCATGCTGTGATTAAATATGATGGAGAGAATGTAATTAAATGGATTAGGGATGGCAGTAGAATATAACAAATGGAGGATAGTAAATAATTTGGGTGGCCATACAGTATGAAAAAGAATGTAACAGAGGAAATAAGTGTAGAGGGAATAAAGTGACTATAAGAAAATACAATGGTAGCATGTGCAGGGAGAGAAAGCAATTTTGGGGAAAAGGCAGAAAGAACAGGATTTGAAGGAAAAGGAAAAATGGTTAAGGAAACTACAGAGAAGTTTGTGGTAGAAAGAAAAATCCTTAGGCTAATTAAGGGAAAGAACTGAGATTTTAAAGTACCAGATATGGACGTTGTACCAATTGCAGGAGAATTGTAGAACTAACTAGCCAGGGTGCAAAGTGATGTCCAACAGTAAGAGAAGAATAAATCCTGTTGGTATGAAAGATGAATGATCAGGCAAGGCGATTTTGAGCAAATGGTGTCTGGCATAGAAAGGTGGATAGAAGATGTCAGAGTGAGATTAAGAATTTTTATGGCCAACTATATAGGATGCTGCAGAAGAGAATGAGCTGTTTCAGGAAAGATGGAAATGAGTATTATGGGATGAATGTAAATACAGTGTTGGCCAAATTAACAAAAATATTGACAAGTAATAGAAATTTCTTAGTTTCTTTAGTGATTTTCAGTCTGTCTTTTTCAAAAATTCAAAAAAATCATAAAAATGTGTTAATTTTTTTAACTGTTTAGCACAAAATTACTATGTTACGTACCAATTTTTTTTAAGAAAAAGCTCTTTATGACAAAATTACTACATTACTTCCTACTTAAATAGAAATTATGTCATAATGATGCAGCTACATAGTCTTAAAAATGGATAAATAGGCTGAGTTAATGCCATGAAAGGGTGCAAAAGTTGAGATTCTGCTCAAAGACGGTTTTCCTAGATCAGAAATTGCCATGAAGTTTGAAATTAGTCAGTTGTCTGTCATCCAGATTTGAATGAAACTGAATACCAGTGAAGGGCTGTCGTCCAGACGTTCTGGCAGATGTGGTTGCAGAAGGTCCACAACTCCTCAAGGTGATCTGCATCTGGTCAGAGAATGCCGTAAGAATTTCAGGGCATCCAGTAGACAGCTGCAGGGCATGCTGGAACAACAGAGTGTTATAGTGAGTTCCAGAACTGTTTGACTGAGACTTCTGGATGCTGAGCTTCGAGCATGCAGACCTCTGAAAATACAAAACTTGTCCAACCAAATGAAGGCAAAACAGTGCACTGGGGAAAAGAGTTTCAAAACTGGTCAGAAGAAGATTGGGAACAGGTTGTTTTTAGCGATGAGAGCATAATACAGTGTTTGAATCAGCAAGTACAATATGTCAGATAACAATAGATGAAGGAAGATTGTATCATTCAGCTCATCAAACACCCCATTTAAGTGATGGTGTGAAGCATTATGAGCATCTTCAGAACAGGTCAGCTCTACATTGTTTGAGGAATCATGAAGCAGGAACCATATAGAACCATGCTACAGCAATGTCTCCTCCCTCAGCTGTGTGCCTGGGCAAAGAAGAAGGGATTTACCAAGACAGAGCACTTCATCTTCATGCATGATGGTGTCCCATGTCACAAAGGTTAACAAGTGAAAAGTTTGCTTGAGGTCCACGGTATTGAAGTGTTACTATGGCCAGGTAACAGCCCAGATATGAATCTAGTAGAGAACTTGTAGACTATTCTGAAGTCAGACATGAAGAAAAAGACAATAACAAACAGGCAGCAACTGAGTGAAGAATTCATTTCAGCTTGGGTGCGCAATGCTTCCATGACCATGAACATTGCTGTGAACTTGTTCGTTCTATACCTCATGGCCAAAGGGTCATTCACAAAATATTAGAACATTGTATAAGAACATTTTCTCATGTAACATGAATTATATTATTTATCATTTCATATGTTCATATTGAGTTATATAGCGAAACAACAATAAAAACAAAAATTAAAACAGTAAAAACACAGATTTCTATTAATCTGGTCAACACTGTATATTATGAATGAGACAGTTTTGCTTTGTGTTATCATGGTGGTTATAAAATATATGAAAAGAAGTAGTATTCTGGCATAGTCAGGTTTTCCAATAGACTTTTAAAAGATATTAGGGATGTATCATACTACAATATTTGTAGGTATGTTTAGCAATATAGGTAAAGGGAAGGCTTTTCAGAATGAATAACACAGATAACTGAGGTTGTATTATCCAAGGGTAACCAGGGTAAAACAGATTCAGCAAACTATAAGATATTATCATTCAGTAATATGGATGTGAAGTTGTTGGCAAATATATTAGTGAGAAAGCTGGAATGGGAGTTATTATGGACAGGCTGGTTGATATCATGTAAGGAGGTCATCAGTCAATCACTAGACAAGATTTGTAATTCTTGTAGGATGGCTAGACAGAAAAAGGAATGGTTGGGGTGGAACTTTTGAAAAAAAATACCTTTGATATGTTTAGAGGAGACTTTATGCTTAATATTTTGGAACAGGTTTTAAGAAGTGACATGTATATGTGGGGCTTTAGCATCTTACAAAGGAAGATCTCTATTAATATCGTAGTGAATGGATGCAGAGCAGGAGACAATCTGTCATTGTGAGGTGCATGTTAAGGGTATCTGCCGCCATCTTGTTTTTTTCCGAATATTGATGGAAAAACTGTCTCAAAGAATTTGATGAATGCAATGGAGGGTGGAGCAGATAGGTGGAGTAACCTGAAGAGGCTTAGATTTGATTGTATGCAGGTAGTGAAGGATGTGGATAGTGAGTCAACAGGAATCATAGAAATCATTTAGGTGTTTGCAGAAGAGTCTATATTTTAATATCACTAGAAGAAGCCATGAGTGGTACACATAGAGAGTCAGAAAAGGCACCCCTTGCATCCTTATTACATATGATGTGAGGTGTATTTTAGGCTGACATGCTATCTGATGATTTGGATGATTATGGAAAGAACTGTGAACATTTAACACTTAATGTAGCCGCATTTTGGATGGGCGGCAACAGGGGTAAAACTTTGGTGGTCTGGGTGGTAATAAGGCTTATAATGCTACCATTAGATCCATAAGAGGGTAGTCCTGTAAATATTAGACTGCCACCTGTGATTACTGAAAGTATATAAAACTATGTGATCATTATGTATAAAGATGAAAGAAGGGGAGAGGAACAATAGATAGATTGAGAGCAGGAAAGAAGTTGTGGTTGGGCATGCCTTAGTATAGGTGCAGCAATATGACAGTCAATGTGTCTCTAAGAATAACAGGGATAAAGAACAACAATCGTAGAAAGGTATGGCTCAGTCCCTTTCCTTCTCTGTCTCTATATTTTACTTTGTATCTCTTCTGTTTTGTCTCTGGTGAAGGACTCAACAGAAATAAAAAATAAATTATAAGGATAAAAAAAGGAAGTGGACTAAACAAACAAAGGATCTATGGTCATCAGTGGGGGAAATAGTATAACAGATTCAAGGATTTATATCAGGACTCGGGTGTAAAGGAATGTGACCATTGCTGACAAGATTTGAAGCTGCTTATTCAGCATGGTTTGACCATTGCTGACAAGATTTGAAGCAATAAAATTATACATCCTTACAGCTGGTCCGTTTTTTGGGTGTTTTTGGCTTTTATATAAGGCATTTATGTTTATGTTAATAAGATAAAGTAGGAAAAGAGAATTATGCAGCATCAGTATCGTCAAAAGTGTAGATAGTCTTAGCAGATTTGAAATCAATTGACTGGAATGTTGAGAGTAAACCTGTATTGGTTGTCTGTGAGTGATAGAGCTGCTTTCTGTTTTATCTGCTCCATTTTGTTTCCTGTTTTAAGAAATCTGCTTGTCCTGGTGGTTTTGTTCTATGTTAGAGATATACACTTACATTATATAGGCTGCACATTTCATGTTTTTTCATTGGTTAAATTGTTTCTTGAGTGATACTTAAATACACAATGAATTTCTGGGGTTGTGTTTTTTTCTGAAAAGATTTCAAGCCTGCATAAACTAAAGCACTGTTTGTGATTCCCTGCTAGTTTTCCTAGCTACCTACCCTCCTATTCGTTGATTTGCTTTTTATACCTGTTGATTTTAAGCTGCCCACCCCTACTGTAAATTGAGCTTAATCAGCTCCTCCCTTTCTGCACTGCTGTTGATATCTTGAATTATTTATTTACCTTTCTTTGTACTTATATTGTATTGAAAACATGCATTTTCATACGTTCATAAGTGTTTACTAGGCTAACAACCCCAATGGCCTTTTTAAGCCCAGCCCAGTCATGCATCCAGAATCTCTGACAAGTTCTGTTACCCTTGATAAGTGAAAGCACGGGCTTGGGTAATGAACCATTTACAGGTTACCTGCATCCATTACAGACATATGAATTTCCTGTTCCTCTTCCAATTGTCCAAGTTACACTTGAATTGGGTTAGGGAGGAACTCTGCTTCACATGGATTGTGATCCTGTTCAAGAGATGGGGTAGTCTCTGGGATTCATACCTATCTCTCCAGCAGGTCCTATGTATATCACAGGCAAGGTTTAAGTCTTTAACATAGGTAATTCTGGTGCTGTTTGTTTTGTGGATATGGAAGAGGTCCATCAAAGTGGAGTCTGACAATGCCCTATATGCCAGGCTTTGATCTCCCCTCAAAAGCCTGTAGAAGGCAGAATACAGGGATAGGGCCTTGAAAGAGTCTATGTAGGACATTTTACTTACACCCTGTATTATTTTAGTGAGGAACCTCTGGGGATGTTCCAGTTGTTGGATATGCCTAGTTAAGTACATACCAAAGGGGGTATTGTACTCAGTGATAGGTCTGATGAATGCTGAATGCAGTGGCTTTCTTGGACCTAGATGCCATACCTTTGTTTATAAGTTGAGCAACATAGAATGATTTCCTCACTACTGCAGGGGTTCCTATTGGAACATCGAATTTTCAATTGTACGAATCACTAAAGGTCGACCTTTAATGATCAAACAATTGAAAATTTGAAAACTTCAAAATAAACATTAAAAAAAAAAGAAAAAGTAAAGGGTGTAGGCAGGGGGTCAAGTGCCTCTGAACCCTCACACCCCCCCGCTACTTAAATATACCAACTCCGAGATTGCATTACAGTGTAGAAAAGGAAAATCTTCCCTTTCCACACCGTAGTGCATTAAAGTGCGATCTCGGAGTTGGTATATTTAAGTAGTGGGGGGGTGTTGGGGGCACAGCCCCCCATGTGGGGGGTGCAAGGGGGCTTGCCCTCCTGATTTAACCCATCAGGGTATGTTTCCTTCATTTTATTTTTTTTTTAATTTCAAAGTTACAGAACTTTGATCATATGGTATCGACCATATGGTATTCGAAGTTCCGTAACTTTGAGTTTGTAATAGGTAACCCTACTGCAAACATGTGATAGTCAAAGGTTAGAATACTGCCTATATATGTCCCTAAGTCCCTGACTAGCAGGTCTACTCAAAGGGATGTGTTGTCCTTAATACAGTTACCAGGGATGGATGACTTCCCGAAAGATACTAGTATGCATTTCTTAGTTTTAGTCCATGGCTCTGACACCAGTTGTTTGTCTGTGTCAGCCCTTCCTGGAGAACATTTGTGTCAGTGTGGTATTCAATGACAGCTCCTAATTTGCAGTCACCTGCTAATATAGTCAGCCAGAGACCACTGACATTGGCTTTGACTTCAAAAAAGTAAATGTCAAAAAGGAGCTGTCCAAGGACCAATCCTTGATGGACTCCACTTGTGACTGGCCTCTGTTTTGCCACTCATTGTCTGGTCAACTGATTTACTTGCACTAAATTCATTATCTAACTAGGTGTTGGATAAATTAGTATATTTTTACACTCTAGAGAAAGCACTTACTTTCACATTAAGAGGTTAGTGAGTTTTCAATCTAGTGCACTGGGGGTAGCCTCGTCTGATTATATTGGGGAAACACTTGAAATTTCTGCATGTAGTTTTATTGGCTGGAGGGTTTATTAATCAGCTTATCATGTTTTTGTGACTTTATAGATTCTGTACAATTGAGTGTCTCTTGGCTGATTTATACAACACAAAGTACTTTTACTGAATAGTCACACTTTTATAAGCTATTTAAAGTATATTGCTGTATCGATACAGTACTTTAGTACAGGAGTGGATATTAAGAGTTTTGGCTAGGTAATGCCTTGCAACTGTGCTGTGGTAGCATTTCATATCTTTTAAATCTGTGGTAGCATTTTGCTTTTGACACTTCTTTGCTATGTTTTTACATTAGGAGAAGTGGGATTATTCATCCAGTGGCAGTAGGTGCTTACCTGCTCTATCTGAGGTGGGAAGTAAAGAAAAGGGTGCTAAGTATTATTTTGCACTTCTCTTATATATTGTGACTGTACTTTAGCAGTTTCAAAAAAAGTAGTGTCTGCTGCTGCTATAAGTAAATAATCACACTGCATTTTATTGTATCTGCTAGTTGTATGGCTGTTGTAGATAGTTTGTAGGGTCTTCTTACATTTGGGCTCCAAACCAGCTATTCTACATTAAGAAGGTGTTTTTCTATACCCTTATGGCAGAAGCATGCTGATCTAACCTGTCTGAGTTACTGATTTCTGGTGGAAGGCTTATCGTGTGTTTTCCTGATTGGTAGATAGCTTAAAACTCATTTCTCGTTGCTTACATTTAAGCCTCACATCAGTTACCAGTGCCCTGTAAGGACATAATAGCCTAGAAGCTCAGTTTTTTCCTTAGCACCTGTCAATGAAACCCTTCCAAGCTTTTCTGCTGCTCTAGGAGCAACTCAGTTGTGCACTGAGCAGCATTGTTAATCAACCTTAGCCTACACAAAGTATAGGTCCCTCATGTAGTCTTGACACTGCCAGCACAGTCTTGTCAAATTAACCCATTCCCTTCCCGAATAAAACATATAGTAATACCTTGCTATCATGGACAGGCAGTTTCCCATCATCTCTCTGGCCAGCCTGATAGACATGGACATCCTGAGGCAATGTAGCAATTGTCTCATGTATACTGACAACAACTTACTCCTAAAACAAACAAACATTTTATGTGAAGAGTGTAATTACACTATGAAATTGGAGGCAAGACTTTCACATAAGGACAAATTGAATGCCAGACACATTATCAGCACACACACTTTCCACACTAAAGGAGTACATGACATATAAACCCAAATATGTGGAGGTACTCACTAGTAACTTATCAAAGGATCACAGGTCTCCCAAATGCAAAACGCACATATGGCAATCCAAAACACAACCACAACACATAATAACACACACACACACACACACACACACACACACACACACACATACCAGTGTCTCAACAAATAAACCCATAAGGTGTAACACCACAAAACTTAATGCATTGGTCATAGGGAGGAACTCTGCTTCACATGGATGGGGATCCTGTTCAAGAGAGGGGGTAGTCTCTGGGATTCATACCTGTCTCTCCAGCAGGTTCTATTTATATCACAGGCTCACCAGGCTGGATAAGGAGTGGGTTACTGTTAGCTGCCTGTCAGCTACCAGGATCTTTCAAGTCACTCAAGCACTGATGCCACTCAACCACAAGTACTGGTATGACTCCGTCATAGTACATGTGGAGGCAAATGACTTGAGATGTACTTCACTGGACTATAAGAAGAGAGCCATGACTGAGCTCTCAGATTGTGTGTCACATACAGGTAGAAGCCTAGCCTTAAGCAGAATTCTACCTTCTCCAAGGATGATGCCACAATGCAAAAAATGATTGACTTTAATAATCAGCCTAATTTCTAGTGTCATTCCAAGAGGAACCAATATGTGACAGCCTGGGAAGATATGGTGGACAGGCCACACTGCTTTGCCAGAGATGGTCTGCACCTGTCTCCTCTAGACTTTTGGATACTGGCAAAGGCATTAGCCATCCCTATTGTGCTTTTTTTAGGTAGTGTCAAAATAACCAACCTCCCAACATAACAAAATCCTCTCTAGATAAACTTAAGGTATTGCTACTTAATGCTAGGAATCTAAACAAGAAACTGCATTCC
This sequence comes from Protopterus annectens, assembly GCF_019279795.1. Classification (NCBI taxonomy): domain Eukaryota; kingdom Metazoa; phylum Chordata; order Ceratodontiformes; family Protopteridae; genus Protopterus; species Protopterus annectens. Next base: position 508,988,243 of record NC_056728.1, on the reverse strand, counting down.
CTGGAAGCACTCCTCACTTTGGAAGATGCTGATTCCTGTGCAGTCACTGTGACATGGTTCAAAGGCACAGGAAAGCACCCTGGCTGTGCAAGGCTACAATGCCTTCCATTTAGACCACATCAACATCTTCATTATGGATAAGTACACCTCAAGACTGGTCAAACAGTATGACGCTCTTGAGCTACTTCATGTCCAGTTAACTATAGGAAAAGTTCCATACCACATTATAGCTAGCTATAGGTCCTCACCGTGAAACAGGAAAAACATATAGCATACCTGGACATACTGGAGTCATTTGCCATACATGTATTGTCAATCATACTGTGGTTTCTAGAAAATATATTGGATTTAATTCCAACTATTTCTCAGGAACTCTTGTTGTTCCATATTTTTTATTTTTTCTTGGGGTGAATCACAATTACAAACAGTTTTCTATTTTTCAGTCATTTGTAGACACACTCTTGTCAGGTTATATACTGACATAACAATTTTTTTTTTACATTTTGGATTAAGCCATTCATTTTTTATTCTGAGGTTTGGATGACCCAATACATATTTGTACATATTATCTCTTAGGAGCATACATTACAGGCATATAGTGGACATCTTTTGACTGTTATATGTTCCAATTATAACATATTATTCCTATTTTTGCATATCAAATCCTTTTCATGGTTTCAATTTGTCACACTAGTGGACTAATTGTTTTATATGTTTTAGTCCTTCATTTTTACAAGTTAAGCTGGATAGCATATTATCTGCCTTATTATTTGTCCTAATTTTGGACATTTTTATACATATTGATTGTTGTCCTTGTTCCAAATAATACCATATTATACTATTGATAGAGGTCCATGGTTGGATTTTGTTTTTTATTACTTCACAACTACCATTATTGTCCTATTTTTTGGTATCTGGACGTGGCTCTTATAGACACACATTTTTGTGATTTTCATTTTGTGAATTTTTAATTTGTTCCGGTTAATCTAAATTTGAGGCCATTATTGTCCAGCATTCCAAATAATAAATAATTACAAATAACAGATAAATGATTTTTTCTTTGGATATATATATATATATATATATATATATATAAATATCTACATTTATTACAATAGGACGTGGTGTTGTGGATTTATTGTACAGTCGTCTAGTTGGACAACTGTTGTTTCATTTGGTATAGCACTTGCTTAATATTATATCACTCATTTTCAACATGGACCTGAATAGAATCCTTATTGGTCTTTCCTCTGACAAGGAGGATTTAGGGTTTTTTGGCATCGGACAACCATTCAATACTGTTAATTCAGGCAATACTGATCATCCTAAACTTAACTGTGAAAAATTGTTTCAGGACCTTAACAAAAACATGAAAACATTAAGATCCAACGTGTGGCATTTGAAGTTATTTAAGGCCTATATGGCCAAGGGTATAACTCCCTGAGGTCTCAGGGTAAAAATTCAACCTTTGGTTACTGAGGCAGATGAACAATTAACCGCAGCATGGTCTAATATACAGCAGGAATGTTCCATGAAATTTGTTGAAACATTATCCCATTACTATGAAAGGATTATTGATAAAGAAACACTGATTGTTAGCAAACTATGCAATGATTGTAACCAATATAAAGATGAACTCTTTTTTAACAATTATTTGACCAAATTAAGCTCTGACCTACTTAGTTTTGGACAGCAACTTAAGGAAAGGAAAATCAAAAATTGTTTAAGAGATCAGACTGATTATGAGAAGGGCCAACCTTTCAGACAAAATAGACATGTTAGATTTGAGGGTATCCACAAGAATACCAATCAAACCCCTAGACGAAAACGTCCGAGATCCATTCTCAAGAAACAAAACACTTTTACAGATTCCTCAGAGGGTGAATCTTCCTCTGGTACAGATATTGACACACAACACACCACAGACTCCCCGACCCCCAAACGCAACAACAGTGGGGCCCCTTTAGGCCCTACAAGTGGGGAGGCAGGAAGCACAGAAAAAGTCAGAAGCTTACAGAATCTGATGGAACTATTGGCCAACAAGTAAATGTACATGCTAATACTAATGTATTGAATATTTCTGATACTGTATTATCTGAATCACAAATTGCTCTGCTAAATAAAGGCCTTTATTTTATTCCCGTTTTTTTTGTGTCTGAGGATATTTTTGCACAAGACATAGTAGCATTTTGTAGATTAATTAATCTTAAATTATATTTTCAGGACAACCATGGACATGACTGTGTGACAGACAATTTCCAATACCATAGATCTACTTTTACTCCACCTATGCATCCTTGTGTTAGCCTTTTCCAACATAGTGTTCTTAAAGATCTACATTTTACATCCAACATGATTCCACCTATGTCAAATAATATTTCTCAGTTGGATTCTATGAGTCTAGCGGAATTAGTTGACAACAAACAATTGGTAATCATTTCTGCTGATAAAGGAGGTGCTGTTGTTGTTATGAACTGGTCTGATTATGATATTGAAGCTCACAGACAACAGGATGATGCTAAATATTACATGAAAATGCCATTAGATCCTACATCCATGTTCAAACAACAAATTGACACTTTTCTTAACTCAGCAGTAGAAAATGGAATTATCACATCAAATACTCTCAACCACCTGGCCATTACTGATCCTGTCAGCCAATATATTTATTTTTTACCCAAAATTCACAAAGACCCTGTGCACCCACCTGGCAGGCCAATTGTAGCAGGAAATGGCTCTCTCACTGAACCCCTTTCAGAATTTCTCACGAAATATCTTAAGCCCCTGTTAAAGTGGGTGAGATCTAGGATCCAGGATACCACCGGATTTTTGGGCATAATTAATGACATGCAAACAGAGGATGATTGGTGGTTATGTACCCTTGATGTCAGTGCACTATATACAAATATTCCACAATGGGCTGGACTGGATGCTATTGAATACTGGCTCTACAAATCACAAATGTACAAACCTGGCTTTAACACTTTCCCGATATGTCTGACAGAACATGTTCTCACAAAAAAATGTATTTTTCTATGGGAAACAATGTTACCTTCAAATTAAAGGTACTGCTATGAGTGCATCCTTTGCCCCCATTTATGCTGATTTATATATGGCATATATTGAAAATCAAATAATATATGATGATACACACAACCTCTATTTGGCTGAGATTGATATCTGGCGTAGATATCTTGATGATTGCTGGATGGTGTGGAGGGCGGATATTGAAAACCTGAACGAATTTGTTGAATATCTGAATGACAACAAATGGGGCCTACACTTTACCATCAATTATGATAAACACAGGATTACCTATTTGGATGTATTAGTGACAAGAAATGTGGACAATACACTCAGTACACAGGTATTCCGTAAATATCCCAAATATAACACCTTACTCTATGCCTCCAGTTTTCATCCCAAACATATAGCTAGGAACATTCCAAAATCACAATTCATTAGAATGAGACGTATTTGCTCGGATGACAGCAGTTTTCAGTATTATCGCCAGGATTTGACTGACAGGTTCAAACAAAGGGGTTATAGCATGGGTCATGTTATCACAGCCAGTAATTATGCTTCTCAGCTTAATCGTAATGATCTCCTCAGATACAAGAATAAATCACGGAGTAATAACAGTTCGCGATTCACAACCACCTATGGTAGAAATACCAATAGATTTATTGATATCATCAAATGTCATTGGAACATTCTTTTAGCAGATTCTGCTTTGTCCAGCCACATATCTGAGACATGTTCATTTTCATTCAGAAAAGGTAAAAACTTGGGTGCCTACTTTAACCATTACAAACATCATTCTGAATCTAGGAATCTGCACATGATTCAGACATCCATATCAGGAGACAAACTTATGGGCTGTATGCCATGTGGACACTGTAGCAATTGCAAATATGTACTAAAAACTAAACAATTTTCCAGCAACAACAGCAGTCACATATTTGATACAAAGTTTTTTGCCAATTGTAACACCGATTGGATTATCTATATGGCCTCCTGTAGTTGTCATGCTTTTTACATTGGTCAAACATCTAGACCTTTTAGAATACGTATATCTGAACATCTGAGTGACGTCAGATGTAAAAGAGCTAGTAATGCATTGTATAAACACACCCTCAAACATAGCACAGCCAAATTTCATTTCACCTTATTGATAAAATAATAGGTGATAGAAGCAACAAATCAGGATGGCACATCAAACTGAATGCAAAAGAAAAGAAATGGATAGTAAAATTAGGTGCATCATTTCAGCCTGGACTTAATGAATATTTATAAATATTGTATGCATATTCATGAGCTCACCAATCATGTTTTGTTTCTAATTATGATGTATTATATAATGGATTCCAATCTATTATGTGATTTTGCACTGATGAAGGCTAGGTAAAAACCAAAGCCAAAACCGGTCTGTTTTGTTATTGGAATTCTTTATATGTTTCACTAATTAAATTAGTGTTTACAGCTTCCAGTTGCTGGCAGTGTTAGATATGGCAACATTTTGCTGATTTGCTTCAAGATCCATTCCAAATAGCTAATGTGGGCACTGAGGCCCCTTTCCATACTCTCCTCTAGCAGCCCTATCAGCTCTTGTCAGGTGATACAATTGTCACCTCAAATGGCACTACTCCTGTGAGTACCACTGCATCAGCCCCCAGCATATCTCTCAACTGTACTGATTTTCGCAGAATGTTCATGTTTTTGCTTCATATTTTTGGTCCATTTTTCATTGAATTGTGTTTTTCTGGCAAATTAGTGGCAACTCATTAAATACTGAAATTAGAAAATAATGACATACATTTGAGTTTCATACTTCAAACCCTTCAGAAAATACATGCTAATGCAAAACCTGGTATTCTATTAACTTTATAGGTTTGTAAGAGGATTATTTAAAATTGCCCCTATTTTTGGGCCTTTGTCTCACTTTCATGTATGGTTTTGTCCAGATTTCTTGCTGTAAGAGGTTGAGAGTTATGGCCCCCAGGACAGACCTCCCTAAAATAATTGGTGCAGATAGTACAGGGGTTGTGGATTCAACACTGGCAGGCTATGACCCAAAAGTGCCAGGTGCCTCTGCTGTCTGTTGTGGTGCCAATACAGCCACCTGTGGAGGAATGACAGTCTGAGCCACTGTGGCTGGTCTAACTCACTGTGCTGGTGACTGTGTTGTAGCAGGAATTATAATGAAGCACAGTTGCAAGGCATTACCTAGCCATAACTCTTAATATCCACTCCTGTACTAATTCATTTGAGTGATTCAGAAAAGATAGTGAGTAGTGACCTAATTCAAAGTGCCCAGATGGATTAAACTACAACATATACGCAGGATGCAGGGCAATGAAACTTCCATTATACTAAAATCGACAGCTTGGATTCCCATGTGCTGCCAAACAAATTGATGGTAACTGCATTGATTAGAAGTATGCAGGATGATTGTCTGCAGTATTTCATTATATGTAATCTTCCATACAAGAACGGATTCATAGTATATATTGATAAATGCTTTGAAATGGGATTTGTGTAACCTGGCAGTAACCTTTCTATTACAGTTATCCTTTAATTGTATTTTATGGGGGTTGGGCAACACATTAAACATTTATGTGCTAAGAGATCTCTGTAGTGTTCCAGAGATGTGTCTAAATTGCAAGAGTTATGCAGGTTTTTGTTACATTACCCAAATAACTCTGCTTAGGTTTTTTTAATGCTCAGCAGTTGTGTATATCCTTATATGTACAAGAAATAGTTTGTTCTCTTCTGCAGTTTTTAACTTTTATCCTTTCAGGGTTGAATGCATGAGATATTGCAGGAATTTCAATACTAATTTTTATGATTATAATCAATGGCTGAATACTGATATATGTTGTGATGCATACATATAACAACCTGTATTACCCCATGGTGTGCTGTGTTTGTCTAATATCAGTAGTGCAGCTAGGGCAGGGAGAGAGGGACAGCTCTCCCAGACAGAAAGTGCTGGGGGTACAAGCATCTGATCCCAATCTCTAATGCAATACTTGCTTTTAAAAGATGGTATTGAATTTACAGTCAGGCCTGAGCACTGAGGCACTCTGTGTATGTAATAAACTGTAGCAACTGCAAGCAGTTTGCTACAGTTTAAAAGAAAAAATAAAATAATTTTTCTTTTTTAACAAAAACCCAAGAGCTGTAGTACTCACAGCAGGCAAGGTAGTAACTGTAACAACTGTTTATGAGTGTTTTTTTTTCATAGGTTCATAGGTGTGTACTAGGCTAATGGTCCTGTGGCCTTTACAAGCCTTGCCATAGGAATACGCTGGCATCGTGCCACCCGACCTTAGTTCACAGTGCCTCTGTTGAGTACAGCCACTGGAGTTATCCCCGGGATGAATTTTCTATTTCTCATCCACTCATTGAGATTTCTCTTGAAGATGGTCAGAGAGGTGCTCTTCTTGACATATATGGGAAGTCTATTCCATAGCATAGGCGGTCTCTGGGTTATGAACCTGTCCCTCTAGTATGTTCTGTTGATTGTAGTAATGAGGTTGAGGTCTCTGGAGCATGTGATGTGGAGGGATTGGGATTTCTTTAGATGTAGCATTTCTAACAGAGCTGGGTCAGACATGGCTTTGTAAGTCAAGCAGAGATTGCCTCTAAGTAGGTGATATGAGACAGAGAATAGTTGCAGTTGTTTGAGTCTGTCCATATAGGGCAAGTGTTTAAGACCTAGGATCCTCTGTGAGGTACTTTTGCAGCCTCTCCAGTTGTTGCAGGTGTCTAGTGAGGTACATGCCAAATGGGGCATTGTACTCGATGATTGGCCTAATGAGGGAAGAGTAGAGGGAGACAATGATCTCTTTCTTCCTGGATGCAAAACCCTTTGTAATGAGATATGCCACAAAGAAGGGCATTTTGACCACAGTGGCAATGTGGTGATCAAAAGAGAGGTTGCTGTCAAGCTGTGTTCCCAGATCTCTTATAACACCATCTGTGTTTAGTGGACTACCATCGCTGTCATAATTCACGAGATCCGGGTTTTTCCCAAAGGGGATGATGACACTTTTTTTTTGGCATTGAGCTTAAGGCCATGGTTCTGACACCAGTCATTGGTCTCAGTGAGGCCATTCTGTAGGATGTCAACATCACTTGGGGAGTTAATAATATCTCCCAACTTGCAATCATCTGCAAACTTTGTCAGCCAGAGTCCCTTTATGTTGGCCTGGACTTGGCAAGATCAAGTTAGGCTGTATGAACCAACTTGCCTTCATCCACACCTCTGGTGACTGACTCAAAGAAGTCAACCAAGTTGAGCAGGCATGATCTACCCTTCACAAAACCAAACTGTGTGGGATCCAGAGTTTGGAGGTTCCCTATATCATTGTTTATTAGGTCCATGATGATGCATTCCATAGCTTTGCATATCAGACTCGTCAGGCTAATGGGGCGATAGCTCCCAGGGTCTGTAGTCACTCATTCTTTGTGGAGAGTGATGACTGTAGCAGTGTGCCATTCTGTAGGGATAAAGCCTGAGGTGAGGCTGTGAATGAACAGGGCACACAGGTGAGGTGCCAGTTCACTCTGTAGTTATTAAATGTTATTCATGTTTCTATTTCATTTATTTTTCTGTTTTTCTTTGTTATATTAACAGCCAATGCATTGTTTGTTAACAGCCCCATGGATCTTCCTCCCCCTGATGTTAAGGTATCAGTAGCAAGTGAGAGTGATGGTGGTGATGTACAGGCATAGCCTTTGATTGCAGAGGTTATGTCTGACATACACATTGTGGCTCACACATTCCCTACCCACAGTATGGACATAGTTATTATGCCTACACATATCCAAGACACAGTCCCATCTGAGAGTAGACAGGTTGATGGGAACAAGGTTGAACAGGGTATTGTGGTTACCACAGTCAGAGTGATGGCAAAATCTCCTATAGCAATTATAAGGTTGACGTGCAACACAGAGCTATTGGTAGAGATGCTCTGATTGCTCAGGGAAGTTATGATCTCCCCCTGACATTGTTGTGTTAGTATCTATCACCCAACATGTGTGGTTGGTCATCATGGAGGCACAGGCCAGCTCCTTCATGGTGTGGGAAGTGATAGTCAGACTACTGTATGTTGTGAATTCAGATGTAAGAGCCTGCATAAATTATGTGTGTGCAGGTGTGTATATGACAACTTGAACAGGATAAATGACACAATGGACCATGCAGTGTTTGTTTTGGATCATCTACTTTGGAGGGGCAACATCCATTAAGCAGATACAACAGGATATTGTCAGACGTCAGCCGATGTTGCCATGGATGTGACAGATCACACTCCCCCAGTCATACTACTACCACTGCTGCACTGGTGATGAATGTGTCCACGCTGAGATGTGCTCATCCACATGGTCATGATTGCGGACATAGTCTTCATGATAGCTTGTCTAGCCAACTTCATTCATATTCAGATAGCATACTGACTTCTAGCCAAGGTTATGTAACTAGTAGGGCAACTTCTGGCAGTGGGACTCCCATACTTACCTTCGTCTCCTACCATGCTCAGCCATCAAGGATATCATGATGTAATGCTGGAGCAAATGCTGTGGCTGTGTCCCTGGGACCCACACACAGTACACTTACATTGATAATGGCACCTCATATGCACACACATTTCATTACATCTGGATATACTGACACTGAGAATACATAATTGCTATGGCATCATCTCTCACACTCATCTCTTACACTCACACACAGTTCTTTAATGTCAGCTTCACCTTCCTGTTAGCCCTACCCACCAGTGAACACACACACACACACACACACACACACACACACACACACACACACACACACACACACACACACTTTCTGTGCAAAAGTTGATGACTGTGCCCTGCCCTTTGCACAATTGGTAATTTAGGATTACCAATATTTAATGTACAGAGTGGCCAACTAATGATTGTTTTGTCAAAGATCATGGTTTCTTTAGTATATGTAATAATTTTAACTTCTGTAGTGATAGTAGTAGTAGTAGTAATGGCAATAGTAGTAGGTAGTAGCATTTGTGCAGAACAGCTTGCCTCACCCTCTTTAGTGAAAGATGTTGAGATTGCCCTGACCTCTGCTAGGGACTCTAACTTGGACTACTTATTGCGGATGCACATAATGAGCAGGCAATTCATGTTTTAGGTCAAAAATGTTTATTTGTACTGTAGTAGGAATTTGCCATCCATGCCTTAATTTATTTCCTTGCATTCTGCACATAATGTTGCATAGATATCTTGATGATCTACCTGGGCAGATGATGCTGTTATTGGCCTACCCCCATGAGGCTGCTTGACATTGGTCTTGTTATGCCTGATACAGAGCATGGCAATAAAATGCATGGAAAGGTAATGTGTGCTACTTTTAAATGCATCTTAGTTAGTGCCTCTATTTGCTGGCTATATTAGTCGCTGTTATGAAATTCCTGGATTGATATAATTGAGTTTTACTATCTGTTTATGTACTGTGTCTTCATTATAGTTTCCTTATTCACTTTTGGTATTGCTGCTGTTAATATCCTAGCCTGAGGTTGTCTGTGGCTGATGCTCACAGCAGGGGTTTTTAGTATGTTGTTGAAATGGCAAAGCAGTAAATGCCGTTTCAGGGACAAATAAACAGCAAAATACCACTAACATGAACGGTGAGGTTACAGCTTTTTTCCTAGGGAAAAATATTGCTTGGCTGTCACCGTGAATTTGCCCTTTACCCCACTGTAGTGCAATCTCAGAGTTGGTATATTTAGCTAGGGGGTGTGGGGGCATAGATCCCCACATTGGGGGTGTGGGGGGCAAAGCCCCCCACTTTGTAATGACTTAGATGGTGTGTCATGTCTGGTGGGTCTACCGATTTTTTTCCTAGGGAAAAAAATCAGTGGCCTGGGTGTTCGCATTAGTGGTATTTTGCTGTTTATGTGTCGCTGAAATGGCATTCGCTGTTTCGCCATTTTGGCAACATAATATAGACCCTCACAGTAGCCAGTCATTAAATGTGCAAGCAAAGACTGGTTTGGTTGTATGCCTCAAAGTTACTGTTTGTATATGCTTAGCTATTAATTTAATTAAGTGGTGAGTATATGTGCAATTTGCTGCCTCTTATCCAGTGTCATGGCATTGTACATGCCTCCATCTGCCACTATTGTCTCTGGCTGCTGATTCTCCACAGACGTATAGCTGGCTTATCCAGTGCCCTGTGGCAGTACCATGAACCAGTGCCCCAACACTTTATCTCTTCAGGTTATTACAGACCTACTCTCCAAGTCCCATATGCTCTTCCACTGAAAAGATAATTTGCTGGATTGCTGGATCCATATAAAGCCAATCTACTGATCAGCTTATTACAAATCCATACTATCCCCCTAGCTCTTCTATTGAAGAGCTAAAAAAATAAATAAATAAAATAAAATGACATTCCTTCTATCTTAAAACATCCCTCCTACCCAGCCATTCAGGTTCCATTTCTGTGCCCTGTCCCCATCCTTTCCCCCTTTTATTAAAATAAATAAGAATTTATTCTTATGAATAGCAAACTGCTTGCTACAAATGTATCAAACATTTGCTACAGTTTATAACCTGCCTACACAGAGTGCTACAGTGTTCATGTTTTACTTGAAAAAAAAAAACTTCTTATACATTGTAGCAAACAATTTTTACAGTTTCGATCACACACAGAGCACTACAGCATTTAGGTTTGACTGCAAATGCAATACCGGCTTTTGGGTGTGGCATTAAAAAAAAGAGATCAGGATTAGTTGATTGTTTCCTCAACACTTTGCTTCTGGGGAAGTTGCCACTCTTGCCCCACCCTAGCTATGCTACTGGTTCCCCATCTGACTGCTCATCTTTTTCCACTGCCCCCCTGTTGTTCTTGAACTGCAGTCCATGTCCTGGTCCACAGTGTATAATATTATGTAAGAAGACACACACAGTCAGTATTTTTGTAGAAGTTGTGGAGTCATATTGCAGGACACCTCCAGATGCACCCAGATAGCCAAACAATGATTTAAGCAGCCCAAATATACATTATATATTATTTGTAGTCTGTGCATCTGCAGTGTTGTAACTTTGATCAGTGGGGCTGTGTGGCTTTCTCATAGGAGTCATGAGCCAAATTTCTAGTGCACATCCTACATCCCCCACTAGATGTCCTTTTGGGAAGTCTCCCCTTGAAAACCTTAGGTACAAGTCACAGGTGTATCATATGAATAAGTCAAGGAAACTGCCAAGGTGACCAACACATACATTATAGATATTTTCTGCACTACAGACCACCCCAACAGTTGATGGAGTGATATTCATATATTAAGATATTAATATTTCCCTTTACTACACTGTAGTGTGTTCTCGGAGTTGGTATATTTAAAGAGCGTGGGGTGGGGAGACACAGTCCCCCAAGTGGGGGGTGCAGGGGGGCTTGCCCCCCCTGCTTACAACCGTTAGATAATTTTTTTCTTTTTTTCTTTTCTTTTTTTTTCCGTATTGGAACTTTTACAAGTTCGAACATATGGGTTCGACCATATGGCGTTCAAACTTGTAAAAGTTCGATTACGTAATATGAACCAAAATAATTTTATATCTCTATTCTTTATATTGCATATTATTTTCATATGTATGTCAAGCAATAAAAGAAAAGGTTAGCCTTTCCAATCATGCTTTATATACATCAATGCATCAATTATTTTAATATAAAATATTAACATTTCCATGAAAGAGTACCATAAATCAAATTTTAATAGAAGCCATCCCCATACTTCTTAATCAGAAAGTACAGTTGTGTACACTTACCATAAATGTAGATGTTTAAGTGTATTCACTGTTGCAGTCATTACATTTGGGTAATCTGCTGGCAGGTTGCCCTCAGTCGGCCTGATTAACAAAGTCCTGGGTCCTGCATCAGTTGCTGTCCCTTCTTCCATGACGTCAGGTCGTCAGGGGTATAAAACATGCAGCCATGCCATTACATCAGTTTTTCTTGCCCCAGATGTCAGGTGCCCCCCAATGGGGAGCAAAATATTTATATATATATATATATATATCTATATATCTATATATATATATATATATATATATATATATATATATATATATGTGTGTGTGTGTGTGTGTGTGTGTGTGTGTGTGAGTGTATATAATTTAAAACACAAAAAATATACCTCCCAACAAAAGCAAATACACCAAATAGGCTTTTGAGCATAGTAAAAGAAAGGAGAGGTATAGTAAGAGAAAAACCAGGGTCTGGAGGGTGGGTAACCAGGACTGCAACAGTGAATACACTCAAACATCTACATTTATGGTAAGTGTACACAAGTGTGCTATGTTCTTCATGTTTCACTGTTGCAGTCATTACATTTGGCTAGAATCCCAAAGCTATGGTTGGGAGGATGGATTTATATAGTATTAGGAGCAGCTATAAGACCCTGTGGACAGTGGTGGCAAAGCCAGCTCTGGATTTAGAGAAGAGAGGTAGATGGTAATGTTTGGTGAACATATGAACTGAGCTCCAGGTAGCAGCTTCTAGAATGTCTCTGGTAGGAATCCATCTGAGAAATGTTGCAAAGTAGATGCAGCCCTGGTGGGATGAGATCTGATCCCCTTGGGGATAGGTTTACCATGGTGCATATAGCAGAAATGAATACAATGGCTTATCCATTTGGAAATAGTCTGCTTTGAAATAGCCTTTCCCTCTGCCTCTGCAGCAAATGCCACCAATAGTTGTTCAGAATTTCTTAGAGATTTTATCCTGTGTAAGTAGAATCTAAATTGTCTGTGTACATCCAGTGAATGCAGAATCCACTCACCCTTGTTCTGTGGATTAGGAATGAAAGTTGGCAGATGAATGGTCTGATTAAGAGCCACACTGGATGCCACCTTAGGCATAAAAGATGGATTGGTCCTGACAGCCACCCTGTCCAGATGAAAAATAATAAAAGGCTCCACCGCCATAAGAGCCTGTAATTTTGAAATCCTTCTAGCTGGAGTGACTGCTAAAAGGAAAGCTGTTTTCCAAGAGATACATTTTAGGTCCACAGTAGCAGCTGGCTCAAAAGGAGGGAGAGTGAGCTTCTCCAAAACAAAATTAAGGTCCCATGCAGGAGTTGGTGCTTTCCTGGGAGGTCTTAAATTTTTGGCCCCTCTGAGATACTGCTTTAGCAGAAGATGAGAGAAGAGGGGAGAGTCTGTGTTGTAATGAACTGAAATGGCAGAGGCATGGATTTTTATGGAAGAAAAAGGCCCCTGTGAAGCATCTCAGTTAAGTCAGTTAAGTATTGCAGAATCTGAGGAATATTGGGCATTGCTGTGCTTATTCCTTGTGATTGGTTCCAGGCACATAATCTTTTCCATTTGTCAGCATAAGCTTTTCTAGTACTAGGCCTTCTAGTCTCCAAAATGACATCTGTCACAGGTTTGCTGAATGATGTCAAGGGTGAAATTAGTTGATTAGCCATGCTGCAAAATTCAAAGTTTGGAGATGAGTGTGCAGAATTTGGTACTTCTGCTGAAACAGTAGGTAAGGTGTCAGAGGCAGGTGCCATGGAGGAAGGTGTGACACATTGTGCAGGAGTGGGTACCAGTGCTGGCGAGGCCAGTCTGGAGCAATCAGAATCATTTTTGGTTTGTCCTGTCTGACTTTTAGTAGGACTTTGGAGAGCAGAAGCAGAGGGGAAAAAACATAGACTGATAGATTTTTCCAGCTGAATGATACAGCATCCACTTTCCAAGCTTTTGTGTGATGAATTCTTGTGCAGAAGTTGTCCAACTGATAGTTCTGGGGTGAGGCAAAAATATCTATATCTGGGCTCCCCCATTTGTGTGTCAACATGTTGTAAACTTGTGGTTCCAGTTTCCATTCCTGTGGGTCCATAAGATTTCTGCTTAGTTCGTCTGTCAGCGTAATTAGCTTTCCTGGCAGGAATTGAGCTTGTAGTTGTATTTGATAAGTCAAGGCCATGTTCCACAATGCCATGGCTAGTCTGCAAAGGGGGTAGGAATGTGTACCACCCCTACTTGTTTATGTATGACATAACTGTGGTGTTGTCTGTCTTTATCATTAGTTGTCCTGGATGAAGGTAGTCCTTGAAGGCTGTCAGAGCATTCTGTACAGCTAGCATCTTTTTGATTGATATGTAGGTGCATTTGATTTGGGCTCCATTTGCCCTGAATGCACTTTCCTGCCAGATGCACCCCCCCTCCAAGCATAGTCTGATGCATCTGTAGTTAGGGTTTGGGCGGCATGGAGTGGAGTGAATGGCAGTCCCTTGTTTTGGTGTCAGGCTTCTGCCCACCATAGGAACTCTAGTTGCAGGCAAGGTATAATAGGAATCATTATTTCCAGGCTGTGACAATGTTGACTCCATAAATGTTTTAAGTACCACTGAAGTTTCCTCATATGCAGTCTTGCATATGGAATTAGAAGAAAGCAGGAGGCCATGAACCCCAAGGCTTGCAAAATTTGCCTTGCAGATAGCAGGGTTTTTGTGGCCACCTGTTTGAAGTAAGTCACCAATTGAATTTCCTTTTCTGGCATAAGGTAAGTCATCTGGGCAGTTGTATTTAAGCTTGCACCCAGGAATGTAATTTTTTGAGAGGGTACCAGTTGTGATTTCTTTTCATTTATAGTGTACCCTAGACAAGTTAGACCCCTTTTTACAAATGCCAGATGCTTTAGAAGAATGTCCTTGTTCTCTGCCTGAATTAGACAATCGTCCAGGTATGGATATATTTGAATATTTATTTGCCTGCAAAATGCAATTACTGGAGCCAGGCACTTTGTGAAGACCCTGGGTGCAGTAGATAAGCCAAAGGGCAGTGCAAAGAACTGGTAATTCAAGTAGCCTGCTTTGAAGCAGAGGTATCTTCTGCAAGATTCCCTGATTGGGATATGCAGGTAAGCCTCTTTTAAGTCCAGAGTTACCAACCAGGCATCTTTGCCTAGCATAGGTAGTAACTGTTGAAGAGTCAGCATCTTGAATTTTGGAATGTCCAGAAATGTATTTAGAATGGATAAGTCCAGAATTGGACACCATGATTTGTCTTTTCTGGGTACCAGGAAAAGTCTTGAATAGAAACCTTGTCCCTTTTCCTCTTCTGGTACTGATTGAATAGCCCCCATATTCATGAGGGACAGAACTTGTTTCTGGGCCTCTGCCTACTGATTTGGGGGCAGATCTGGCCATCTGTTTGGGATTGGCAACATGTGGAAATGAAATATGTATCCCTGGGATACTGTATTTAAAACCCATTTGTCCTGGGTAATAATTTGCCAGTTTCGTGCATGAAGTGCCAGTTTTCCCCCCAAAGGGACAGCTAAAAGATAAGTGCTTGGTGATTGTAGAGGAAAGTCATTGAGACTGTTTACCATAGGGAGGTGCCTTGTTACTTCCAGATTTGGAGGTGGAGGCACCCCATTGTTTTGTTCTAAAAGTTCCTTGTGACTGAAACCTGGAGCCCTTGGAATGTCTGGATTTGACTTGAGTGGCTCTCGAGGGAACTGGAAAGGACCAGTTCTTAGTAGGCCAGTGCCTACTAAACCTTGGAGGCTGCACTTGTAAGAAATATTTCACAGTTTGCATAGATTTAGCTTTATCTTCCATCTTTCTTAACACTTCTTCAGCCTTATTACCAAAGAGACGGTCCTTTTGTAAAGGAGCATCCAACAATTTTGCTTTAACATGGTCAAGCAGATTTTGCTCTTTGAGCCAAGCATGCCTTCTTAGCACAGAACCAGTTACAGCGGCCCTGCAAGAGGCCTCCAAGGAATCAAAACCACATTGCAAAGTATGTTTTCCAACTTGTTCAGCTGAATGTAATACATCCTGCAAATCTTTATTTTCCACACAGTCAGAGATTAACATCATTTTCTGTTTAAGTAGTCCCATGACATGCTGTTGATATTTAAGCATATGAAATTGACAGTTTAAAGCTGTGATTGCCAAGGTTGCATACGTGTAAACCTTCTTACCCCATCTATACAGCGCCCTGAAATCTCTATCAGAAGGGGTAGAATTCTTTGCAGTAGAGGCCTTAATGCCCTTGGGACCCTGAGAAATGGTTTCAGTATAAGCAGCAGGGTTTTTGAAAATGAATTTGTGGGAGTCAGGAACCCTGTAGTATCTGTCTGGCTTACTAGGAGCCGGAGGCAGAGAATCAGGAGTCATACTGGATTATGAAAAAACATCATCAACAATGTCTAGAACAGGAGGTATAGCCAAAGGCCTATGCTGAGGAAGAAGAAGAAAATCCCTTTATCTTTTTAGATTCAGAGAAATCCTGACTTTCCCAGTGGAAATGTTCCCTTAAGGTAGGTAAAGTTTCTCCAAAAGAGAAATCCTCAGGGGGAGAAGCAGAAGGGATGGAATCTTCTGCATCAGAATCCTCATAAGTAGGTATAGATAAATCCTGTTCAGTAGAAGAATCAGGAGAAATAGAATCCTGATCTGAAGATTCATAGTCAGTGCCTTGCCTAGCAGGAGGGGGTCGGCTACCCCTGATCAAGGTAATTAAATCTTCAGCCATTTTGATCATTTGTTTTTTAGGCATTGGAGCCTGCACATGTGGCCCAAGCGTCATTTTTTTTAGACATAGAAGTAGATTTTGGCCTTAGTTTTGAATATGGCGTTGGTTTAATATACAAATCTTTAAGCCTGAAAACACCCTCAAAAGTCGATGCCTGCACAGCGGCTCCGGACCCATCTAAGACAGAGACATCCACAGGTTCAATATTTAAAGCATCTTGCAGCATACTGGACTCCAAATGGGTCTCAGTAGAGGCCTGCGAATCAAAAGTAGCGGGTATCAGGGGCTGCGAAAGTGCCTCACTGAGTACCGGCGAACTAGCAACTGGCTTAGGATAAGCGTTGTCATCAGTTTTGGACCTCGACGGTCTCTCTCTGTCTTTTTCTTTGTGTTTTTTAGGTATTCCAGTAGTGGATTGCTAACCAACGTCATTTCTGGATAGTTAAATCATGAGCCAAAATATTTAGAAGCAAAAATATACTGACGTTTAATAGTGCGTTGATTAAATCTAGCACAAAACCGACAGCAAGGAACGTTATGATCAGGGTCTAGGCAAGGAATACAA
The DNA here is from genome assembly GCF_019279795.1 of Protopterus annectens. Lineage (NCBI taxonomy): Eukaryota > Metazoa > Chordata > Ceratodontiformes > Protopteridae > Protopterus > Protopterus annectens. The sequence goes on along the minus strand of NC_056728.1, from coordinate 508,971,139 downwards.
TACAAATGAAAATCCTTATGAGGTATTTGCTTCCCACAAGTAATGCAATTATTAACTTTTACTGACATCGGTAAGGAGCAAGAAAAAGTTTCCCCAATGGGGTACTTAGCTTTTAGTTGAAGACTTTGGTTCTAAAACTCAAAAATGAAAATTTCAGGCGTCGGCCGACCAGCACTTGCGAACTGCTTCTGCTTCAGGCACCGCGCGGCAAGAAAGACTGATGTAATGGTGTCGGCTGCATGTTTTATACCCCTGACGACCTGATGCCATGGAAGAAGGGACAGCAACCGACACAGGACCCAAGACTTTGTTAATCAGGCCGACTAAGGGCAATTTGCCAGCAGATAACCCAACTGTAATGACTGCAACAGTGAAACACGAAGAACATCCAGTATTTATATTGCCAACTTATTGTCATATGTAGCCATTTGAGGCAAACACAACAATCAAACCCTATAATGCAACACAACTACTTGATCTCTACCTAACACTTTTCTATCCCTTATGCTATTTCAGTGCCCCTCCTCAACCTTAATTAGGTCCCTGCACCTCTATTTTCTTACTTGCTCATTTCAGCTGCTATCTCGAATCTTACCCTTTATAAGGTACAATGAAATCAACATTAACGTGTTGCTTAAACAGGTTGAAAAATTGAAAGTGACATTCAGGCTGATTTAATTTTTGAGCAATGGGAAGGATCTAATGTTAAAGTTGCTTCTAACATTGAGAAAAAATGTGATAAAGCCATTACATGAAAGGAAAAGAAATTAGAGAGAGACAGAGAGACATTATACAGTGAAAACAATGAGTCATACCTCATTAAAAATAGGGGTTTCAATAAGAATAGATATTAAGTGACTGTTGGTGCAAGTATTGGAGCTGAATATAATAATGGTGTAGCTGTGGGTAATGAAGAAACTTCATATTTTAGTGATGCAAATAAAAACAACATATTTTTTCCTGCAAGGAGGTCAGAAAGGGTAGGAAATTGATAGAAATACATATGGATCTGGGATGGGGGTCCCTGACAAGATTTTTTTAAAGTATTGGAGGTAGTAAATGAAAAACAAGAAGGGATTTGCAAACATGAAAATGGCATTATATTCTCTTTTGATGGATATAATATTTATAATTATACAGACAGACCCATCATGGTAGAACATTTTGCAATTTTTCAGAAAAGTTTGAAGTTTCTACCTTCTAAACAGTTTAATGTCATTGACACCCTAGTGGAATTGAAACTTTTTACTAGAAAATTAAATTTAGGCCTCTATTTTGAGGAATCACATAATAGACTGATACCTCCAGAAAAGGGGAATTAATTAAGAAAAAAAAGCATTTTTAACCCACTATTGCATTTTTTTACTAAATATTTTCAAGAAACAAATCATCCAGTATATACAACAACCATATTTAAACCATACCAAAACATTTAAATGTTAACATATATCCTCATTCAATCTGTGGCAATACAAGACCGCAAGTGCAATGGTCACCACATCTCTTCAACTTTTTACAAAACATTTAAAAGAGTGCACACCCAATTGCGAGTACAACAAGGACAGTTCCCAGGATCTCCACACAACTAATCATTAAAAAACTAAAAACACTAACTACAAACAACAAAAAATGAGTAAAATAAAATCTGCATTCTATCACCAAACAGAACATCTCAAAACTTAACCCAATGCCAAATGCCAGCAACCGCAAAAGGAGATCAACAGGAACAAATAGAAACAAATGCTACCATGCACAACAAAACAACATGCTTCACATCCCTTCATCCTTTCCCAACATACAGCTATAACACTGGCAGTAACTTGATGTGAGCTAAGTATTTATTTTAAATGAAATGAATCAATAGAAGATAATATTTATAATAGTGCTATGTTTACCTAGAAAACACACAGCAAAAATGTATATACCCCTGGCAGCATCATAGGATCATAGGACTTTACTAGGTTATTGACCCGGAGGTCATTTCAAGCCTAGCCATTTCATCCCAATGTAATACCATAGATACTCTACTCAATACCCAGGATTGCATTTAGTAAGGACTGGCCATGTCCATGAGAGTTGTGAGCACTATCTCTGGTAAGAATTTACGGTGCCCCATCCACTCGTCCAGGTTACTTTTGAACAGTGTCAGTGAGGTTTTCTGTTTCACATGAATAGCTAGCCTATTTCAAAGATGTAGCATATGCTGGTAGACAAATATGTCCCTCCAGCATGTCCTATTTAAGTCGCAGGCCATATTTTGGTCCCTTGAATGGGTAGCTCTAGTCCCGCTTGATTTATGGCTGTGCAGCAAGTTCATTAGGTTTGGGGTCTGAGATTGCTCTGTAAGCCAGGTATAAGTCTTCCCTAAGAAGTCTATATGATACAGAGTATAGTAACCGGGACTTTATTCCATCTGTGGAAGGCTCATGCTGGAGTCCCTTGATCTTCTTTGTTAGAAACTTCTGAGGTCTCTCCAGTTGCTGCAGGTGCTTTGTATGGTACATGCCAAACGGGGTGTTATACTCAATTATGGGCCTAATTAGTGCCGAGTATAGAGGGGTTATAACCCCCTTTGATTAGATGTCATGCCTTTACTAATCAAGTGTGCTGTGTAGAAAGCTTTCCTTACTATATTAGACACATGGTCAAAATTAAGGTCACAGTCAACTTGTGATTCCAGAGCTCTTACCACTTCATAGGTACTTACGGTATTGCTGTTTTGATAATGTGAAGGGACATTGTTTTTGCTGAAGGGAATGATGATGCATTTCTTTGCATTCAGTTTGAGATTGTAACTAAGACACCAGTCGTTGGTATGCATAAGATCATCCTGGAGTATACTGACATCATTTCGGGATTCGGTAATTGCACCTAGTCTTCAGCCATCTGCTAACTTGGTCAGCTACAACCCTTTAGTTTTGGCCTGAACATTTGACAAGTATATACCAAACAGTAGGGCGTCCAGCACTTGCTGGTTATAGGTCTGCTGGTTGATGTGGAGTCACCCATTTTGATAGTGTGTGTCCAGTTTGTGAGCCAGTTGGCAACCCACCTTACAAATAAAGAGTATAAATAGCTCTTCCCTTTTGCATTTCTTAAGGGATTGGATTTAAAGCTACAATAGCATGAAAAGATGAACAAAAATAGTTAACAGAGAACGAGAAGTAGGTAGATGATTTTAAGCATAAAAATCTGAGAATATTTATTACATTTCCTTGTATCCTAATAGAAATAAGTTATGAAAGTGATGAAAACAATATTAGTAAATAAACAAAAAGAAAAACTTTATCTTATGAATGGTTGAGTACATATTTATTTATATATATATATATATATATATATATATATATATATATATATATATATATATCTTGTATATTATGTTATTACACAAGACAGAAATTAAAAAGTTATATATTTTGTTTGATAGCAGAGTCAGTGGATACTTCTGTTTTCTGTTTCTTCTTTTTGACATCTGACCAGTAAGATTTATCAGAAGTTCTCTTAGAGGTGGGGAAACCCATTCCACTTCAGTTAATGAAATGTTATTATTTTTGATGAAAGAATATGCTCCTTCTAAAGTGTTAAAGATTCTAATAACAGAAGGTATATGTATTTTTATTTTTGATGGAAAAACTAAATGAGCTTTAATGTTATTTTGTTTAAGAAATGTAATTAGTGGCCACAGCTTTTTCTTCAGTTCCATTCTCTTGGATGAATGATCATTGTCAAAGATGATAGTAGATTGTCCATATTTTACTGGAGCTTTTGACCAAGCAGATTTTAATACTAACTCTTTGTCCAGACAGGATAGGAATTTAACAACAATTAATATGGGAAGAGTAGAGGGGCCCATTGATTTTTGTTTACCCAATGATCTATGAGCTCTTTCAATACCAAAGAACAAACATTCTGTAGATTAACAGTTTTTGGTATCCAGGTAGAAAGAAGAGAAACCATTTTATCACCCTTAGAGTTCTCTTGTAGGCCAACTATTCTCATATTAACCCTTCTTTAATGATTTCCAGGTCATCTACTTTTTCTAATAGCCAAGTATTATATATTTAGAGTCTCTGTTAGACAAATATCTTCTTTCAGATGGTGACTATGTCAGTTAAAGCAAATTCAAGATCTGAGACTTTTGTTTGTAATTGATAATGCTAGTCCATGAAAATATTAGTTTGTTTAATGCTATTTTCTTTAACATCTAAGAGCTTTTCTTGAAATCCATCTATCTTAACTGATAATTCTTGTAGAGCTGACATAACTTGGTATAGTTCCTTCTTGAGAGAAAAGTCAGAATTAATATTTTTGGAGTTGCTCATTCTTATTTGATGAAGTTTTTGAAGAGAATATTTCGCAAGTAAAATTTGACAGGAAATATTTAAAAATATAATCTCAAAATTGAGTATAAGATATAAAGCTTAGAAATCAATTCATATAAAAATAAAAAAAATGTAACAATAAAAATCAACCAAAACATGTGGTAACAACAGTAAACTCATAATCATAAAACAAAAAACTATTTAAGGCATGATGGAGACAAAAGAAATGTTCTTACTGTAATACAAGTTTTAATTGCCGCTTTTGTAAAACAACTTCATCAGAAAACACAAACGTTTACACTTGCATCACTTATGTATATACAATTCCAACCAATAAAAAGCTAGAAACAATTAATAAAAACAATGACTGAAATCAGGGTATTGTCCATGTAAGAGTAAAAAAGTTAACTCTTCAAGTCCCCTTAGCTTGCCTTCCTTAAAAAAACACGATGTTAATAGTTTCATTTAAGCCAGGGGGAACATCAGCCCTCAGTTTCACTTGCCATTCAACTTCTATTTTCTCAACAGAATTTTTATAATCACCACCTCTTATACTTTCTGGAAATTGCTCTAAAATGGCAAATGTAAACTTTTTAAAATTCTCACATAAGATAGAATGTCTATAGAGAGCATTATTCTCATCTTTAGTTTTGACTATATAAAGATGTTCTCTTATTCTCTGCCTAAGACTCCTAGTTGTCATCCCTACATAAAAACTTGTGCAGCCAGAACTTAAAGCAATGTACACAACCCCAGTTGTACTACAATTATATCTACCTAATATTTTAGGATACGTGGAAAGTGACTTAAAGAAACAAATGATCCTTCATTAATAAACCTACAAATGTTGCAAGCATAACATTTGTAGGTGCCTAAAGGTTTGGTGGTAGTAGGAAGTTCCTTCTTGGTATTGTTGTGTTCTAAAATATACTTAATACATTTATCTTTTTATACAGAAATTTAAGAATATCTCCAAGTACTGGCCTTAAATCCTTATTCCCAGAAATAATTATCCAATTCTGTATAATCTGTTCAATATGAACTGTGTTTCTGACATAGATAAACAATAAGATGGAGCAATTTTATACCCGTCACCACCTCCACTACATGTGCTTGTTTCCATTCCCTCACCTTCCAGATTGTTTTTAAACATTTCTTGCTTAAGGTTTCTGTTACTTTTTAAACCTATATGAAGAATGGGACAAACTTTTGTGTGCCTTTTAGAAGTTACTTCCTTTGCAGCCTTATCTATACCTTCTCTAGGATATCCTTTAGCATAAAAGAGAGAAGAAATATATTCTACCTCTTGCTGGAAAACTTCACCATTGGTTGTCATCAGAGAGGGTCTAATAAACTGGCCTCTTGGTATATTTCTTTTTATAAACATGGGGTGGTTGCTGATAAAAGGCAAAAAACTATTCAAAAAGGTATATTTTCTAAAAAAATTTACTCTCAAATGCATCATTATATAGACTCCATGTCTAAAAATGAAATGTTGTGTCCCATATCTCCAGCAGTAAATTTGAGAAATGAAGTACAACAATTCCAGTTACCTAGAAATTCTAAACAATTACATTCTGTTTTAACAATAAAATACAGGTTCCCTACAAAATGCCTTTAGAATAAAACATGCTCATAATCTGGGATAGTCTTAAAGATCTTTCTCTCCACCCAACCAAGGACTAAACTGCTGTATGCTGGGACCACTGTTGCCCCCATAGTTACACCTTTAATTTATTGATAGTATTTTTTGTAAAAAGGAAAAAAGTTATTGGTCAATAAAATTTCCAGTAGTGAGCAATGCAAATTCCTGCTTTTACAATATATATATATATATATATATATATATATATATATATATATATATATATATATATATATATATATATATATATATATATATATATATATATATCAATATACATTGATATATATATTGAATCAAAATAAAAAATTCCTGTCATAAAAGTATATTAAATGCAGAGCTCTGAAAAGAGCTGTTAACTCATTACCAGCTAGCCCACTCCACCCCAATATTAATTTTATTTCGGCATATCAGGAACCCTCTTCTGGGATTTCTTATGTAGCAAATGCTTTATTTACCATTCACACATCATGTAATATTCAGTGATAAAATTGTTGTGTTGCTTAGAAAAAGGACACTGGCAGAAATGATGCTAACACACTGAAGTCTTTTAACTCTTTGAGACAGAAGCAAGACTATGGTATCCCATTAAGGCTATACCCATTTTAAAGCTTTTGCAGTTGTTATATCTACAGTGATTATCTAATCATCACTGTACAGGAACAAAGACTGAGAAAGGCAGAGAGAGTGAGAAACCTCTCAGATGTGTGTAACTGCGAAATTATGCAAACATAAGTGCACAGAGGACAGAATGGGCGAGTGAAACGATAAAGTGTTTGCATTGAGGAAACCAGTTCTCCGGAGGTTAGACCATGAGAACAATGAAATGAATATATCTATGTTTCTTTTATTGCCATATGTGTGAATTCTCTATTAAATCCTGAATTAATAATTTGTCATTTTAATTCATCACTTAAGTATAGAAAAAATATTTGTATACATGCACATTTATACCCTGCTTATCTTTAATTTTATAAGCAAACCATTTTAATAGTGGAAAGCAGTAGAAACATAAAGTCACATCTATTCTAAATCCCCAATGTACACAATTGGAAGACTATGTGGAAAAAGAAACTCTTTGGCTGAATAGAAAATTGCTTCTTGAGAATAATCCTTTAATGAACACTTGCAGGAATTTTCTCTATGAAGCTACTTCCCCATGCTTAGTATAGCTTCTGGTCATGTACTGCCTTGCATTTGAGTATCCTGAAGTTGGGTATGGTCAAATATATACTAACATAATTATCATATACCTTACAGGCTGAAGATGATACAGAAATATTCAGTGTAATATTTCAAGCCCAGCTGTACAAGCACTTTATAGCCTTGCAGTACAGTGCTATATTCTCACAAGTAAAATATAATATAAATGTAAGCTTGGAGAATGGGGGTAAATGAGAACCTCAAAGTATTGTTGAACAATATGACAGATTCTCCATGATGAATGCTAAGGTTTCCATATATATACATGACATTGCCAGAGTAGAGAATTATTAATGAAAATAAATGGCATTGCGAACTACAGTATTCCCTTATTTTTAAATTTGTCACCAAGCCAAGCATTGTGGAAAATGTAAATTTTTCTAGATTCATTTGAAAGTTAACAGTACAAATTAAAAATATAAAAATATAGGGTTCAAAATGGCCACTGTTCTGTGAGCACTGCTATCACCTAGGTCTCGATATACCCTGGATTAAAACAAACCCAGAAGGCAATGCAGAATTAATAATACAGAAATAACTGTAGATATTTACTGCTAATATCATCCAGCAAACAAAAGAGGAAGAAAAAGTGACAGATTCAGCTCAGAAACAGCAGGATTAACTAAGATTTCTGAATAAAAGCTTAAGCAATGTGCTACTAAGACCCTGCATCTGACTGCAAGATTGGTAAAACACTATACAGCAAGATGTCAAAAGAGGAAAATAATATGGAAACAACAACAACTAAGACCAAATTCTCAGTACTAGCCTCACCTGAGAAAGACACAACTTCAAAAAGACAAAAGACAACTAAACAAACTGACAACTCTAAAAATACAAATAAATCCAAGACAGACCAGCCAGCTAATCTGGAAGACATAAAATCTGCCTTATTACCTATCCAGCAAGCATTAAAGGACTTATCATTACAATTTCAAACCTTTGGTGACTCATTCAGCCAAATAATATCCAGAATGGAAAAATCTGAGTCAAAATAATAGAAAATGAAATAAAAATAGACTCTATTTCTCAAAAAACTGATGCCCATGACAAAAATATAAAAATATGAGGTACCTATGCATAATTAATAAACCAAGTAGCTGAACAATTTGTTAATTCAAGCATTCTGTTTGGAGTTTTCCTTTAAGTACTCAAACCTGGAAAATATTTTGCAATGAATGGTAGCAGTCTTGGTAAGTGTTCTGCAACAGGACAAGCATAGATTATTTCTGAATTATAAAAAAATAACTAATAAAGAAAGCTTTTAAATAAAGCAGCTATAGCAGTATCAAGCTTTTAAATAAAGCAGGTAAAGCCGTATCAACTTGTTTGAGATTATAGGTCAACCCAGAAAAAGGCTGGGTACAATAGTGCAAGACAAACTTAGTTTGAAGGTACACAGAGGAAAAAATACATTGTTGGCAATGTCTAACAGTCCCTAAAATATTATTTAAGAAATACATTCAGTGCTCTGAAATCTAGCTGCAAACCAGAACCGGATGGAGAAATTATTGCCTGTAAGGATCTCTCCTTTGATAGGAAAATCCATTAAATGTGTAAGAGATCTTTTTCATTGTAAGACAAATATATATTTGATTTCAGATCTCTTGATATGTGGCATTGCTTACACATCATATTGAGTATGGCTCCAGTTTTGCATGTTTACTAAGACAAGCATTGGGTGACATGAAAGAATTCAAAGAGTTTTTGCTTGATGGATTAATGCTTTATATGAGCAATCTGAATGAATTAAAATTGCTTTCACTCAACTACAAATATATAAGGTGTGACTTAATAAAAATGATTTCCTCATTATCAAATGAGAGTAAGCATGAATTTGAATTTAAACATAATACATTGTGGAACCAATATCTGGAAAAGTAATTGAGTTTTACATGTTAAGCATTACACAATTACATTGAACAACAGATCTTTTTCTACAGTAAACTCGCAGTTAACCGAACTCAAGCAACCAGAACTCTCAAGCAACCAGAAAAAAAATTGAAGAAATACTGTACAATTTTGATGTTTCTGTCCCCCCTCCCCCTGCAGAAACATACCTTACATTTTTAGAGTTTTAGAGTTTTAAAAAGGAAGATACAATGCCCCTCTCAACCCAACCTAAGAACAAGTCAAACCAAACAAATAGTATAGGGTGCAGTATTAGTCAGCCTATTTTTAATAGTAACTCCCAAGCAACCAGAAACTACAGTTATCCAGCATCTACCAGTTCCCACGGGTGCCAGTTTACTGAGAGTTTACTGTATAAAGGCAGCTAATTTATGGAACTGTTTTCTGACAGTCATAAGAGAAGCAGACTCTTTGTTAGCTTTAAATTGTGGTTGGATGATTATTCTGTGGAGTAGGACTATAAAGGAGCCAAAGCTGTTATAAATTCCCAGAAGGTCTCTTGACTTACTGTTTATCATACCCTTGGAACCTTATACTATCAGGCCCTGTTTTTGAGAAAGCTCATTTCCAACTTAACTTAGCTGAAGACAAATACAGTGTATGCTTTCTTTTCATCTGCTGTTGAGACTGCAGTTTGTGCATGTTTTCCTCCTGTGCCACTTTGTTTTTGAAATGAACTGCTACCTTTGCTATTTCTGATACCACAAAGCATCAGATAGTGTGTGGCAGAGTGTGCTGGCAATGTCCCACCCTGTCTACTGTGCTTTCAACACACCCCTCAGAATGCAAAGGTGCAGAAATGATGGCACTTCTTGGCTAATCTCTTCCGACAAGCTTAACGTCCCACATTTTATTGCATATCAATTAGATAAAGCAAGAAAATACGTTGGTTTAATCATCATTATTTTACAAACAGCCTTGCCTACCGTACTATATACATCCTAGCCGCACCTGTTATACTCTCATACACCAGGCATTCACCTGTAAACAGTAACTGCCTTTATCACAAACTTCATTGCACTGTTTGTGACAATGGCTCTGCTGGTAGCAAACTTGTCTTTGATACAGGAAGATCAAAACACTGTGGATTCTGCTCCCACAACAGATGCTTGAATTTATTTTCCATTGCTAACACTACAGTGCACTCCTGAGTGTGCCATCCTTTGGATAAGACATTAAACCATAATCCCATTTGCCTGAAATAGTGGTAGCTCAGGATGATGCAAAATGTCCCACAGCAATTACCAAAAAGTGCACTTTATGGTGTGGCAGTCAGTGCAAAGGATTAAGGCTATGAGTTGCTAATATGTAGTAAATGGTTTGATTTCCTCAGCCTCGTTTTAAATACTGCATGATTCTGAGTAAGCCACTTAACCACTCAGTTATATGTGGCAGTTGGGAAACTGGCTAGAACTTTCAGTGGTCTACTGGATTTTCCATCCTGTAAATACATATACAAACCTAAAAGGGCTGCATCATGTGTTTAGAAGCTGCAATATTTTGAAATTCACTTGCTTGTTCCCCATTTTGGAACATTTCTACCATCATAAATGCTGTTTTCCTTGCTGTAGTGTGATCTTGGAGTTGGTATATTTAATTAGCAGGGGGTGCTGGGGATCATATGGGCTTGCCGCCCTGCAAAAAAGGTAAAAAAAGTTTTTCTGTTTTTATTTATTTATTTTTATTAAAATTTCAAAGTTTCAAAACTTCGATCTTATGGTCTCTACCATAAAACATTTGAAGTTTTGAAACTGAACTTTAGAAGTAGACTTGTATGATATATATATATATATATATAAATATATATATATATATATATATATATAAATATATATATATATATATATATATATATATATATATATATATACATATATATATATATATATATATATATGTGTGTGTATATATATATATATATATATATATATATATATATATATATATATATATATGGATAGATATATAAATATAGCTTGGTCTACTTTGCAAGACCAAAATCCCACTTACCTGTCTTTCATAATGCTGAGATGAGAAGAGAACAAAAACGCGGCTGGGCACTGCTATTCCTTAAAACCGTTTATTCCATAAAATCACAAGATGAGCACTTTCGGGATATTTCCCTTCATCAGATAAAACAGACAATGACACAATATCTTTTTAAACAAGCAACAACCAATAGTATTCAGTAAAAAACCCGCCTATTCTGGAGGGTTGGTTTTACTGGTATTATTTCATTCAAACCAGGCATACGATTGGCCATCAACTCAATAATCCATCTGGATTCTGCTAATTCTGTTAAATGCTTTACATCCCCTCTGTTGTTTAATCTGATGTTCACTATAGCCCTGAATGTAAACCTATGTGTGGGATAATACATTATATGCCTGCTCAGGGCATTATGTGTATCACCATTCCTTATACAGGACATATGCTGTAGTACCCTAGTCTTTAACATTTGGTTAGTCTTCCCCACGTAAAAACTGGGGCATAGACTGCACTCAGTTAAATATACTATGTCTTTAGTACGATATGTAGCCCTCCCTTTTAGAAGAAACTGTTTATGTGTCACTGGATGTTCAAAAACGGTCATCTTATTAATAAGGCCACAAGCTTTACATCTCCCACAAGGAGATGTGCCTACAGTTGTTATGGCCACTGGGTTGTTATTAACAGACCTATCTTTACATAGTAAGTCCTTTAAATTCTTGTTTCTTCTGTATCCAAAACATGGTTTTCGCCCTATTATGTCAATCAAATTCCCATCACTGGTCAAGATGTTCCAATTGTTCCGTACAATATTGCAGATATCGCCTATATTGCTGCTATAAGTGAACATCATTTGGGGACCTCTTAAAGCTGTAGCTCTATCTACTCTAACACCCTCATCTGTATTACGTCTTAACCAAGGTTTATATTTATTCCCCCTAAAACTCCTACTATTATCTATTAAGCTACTCACTTTCTCCTTATGATAGCCCCTCTCTTGTAAGCAGCCCTTAAGTATGTCAAGTTCTTTTTCATAGTTTTCATCATCAAGACATATTCTAGAAACTCTGCTCGCCTGCCCCTGTACAATGTTGGAATATGTGTAGCATGGATGCATGCTGTCACGCGAAAGTAACGTATTCTTCCAACATTCTTTCTTATATAACCTGGACGTAAAACCATCTGCATTTTGTACTACATTCACATCCAAAAAGTCTATAGAGCCAAATGAGGCTTTCAAACCGAATCTAAAAAATGTAGTTGTGGAGTGTAAATATTCCACAAACTGCTGCAACATATTCAGATCCCCATCCCATAAAATAAAAACGTCGTCCACAAAACACACGTACATCTTGATATATCCTTTCCAACAATCATTAGACAGTATATGGGTCTTCTCCCATTGGGAGAGGACAAGATTAGCATAGGTGTTGGCACAGGGGGTGCCCATGGCAACCCCCTGTGCCTGTCTATACATGGAATCTGCACCTATGAAAACATTATTCTCAAGTACTAATGTTAAAAGTTCCTTTATTAAATAAACCTTGTCCTCAGATGCTCCTAAATCCAGTAGGAGGGCTCCTATCATGGCCAAACCATAACTATTTTGAATGACGGTGAACAAATTATTAACATCTAGAGTGGCCATCAAAAATTGTTTTATTATTTTTATGTGCCACACATTCCACTCTACCCAATTTCATTAAAAAATCACCTGTGTCCACCAGTATATTGTCTATCCCATCTACAAAGGGTCTAAGGTGATATTTCAACAATATAGAAATGTTTTCCCATTTTCAAAGCTCTTCCAAAGATTCATAAATCTTTGGTAAACCCACCCCTGAGACCCACAGTATCAGGGAGGGGGTTTGCTTGATAGTTATTTGGTTACTATCTGTTATGTTTCCTATATACCCCTCTTCTTGTTTGGAGCATTTGGGTTCCACTATGAGACCTAGGTAGATAGAGCTGATTGCATATCCATCTAATATATTTATATTGAGTTTATGTATTATTTGTTACTGCTGTTTAAGGACTAACGCAGAGTCGTGCATTCAACAGCGAGTGAAGTCTTAATATCTGCCACGATTGAGTGTGCTGCTATAGTGAGTTTTTGTCAAATGGTGTACTTTTGGTTTATTTATTTTTTAACCTGCTTTACTGCTGATGTACACCTTAAGTGTATGTTACAGCTTGTAACACAATGCTTTCACTTCTATATATGTCAAAGTATTGTGTGTGTTATGTTACTTTAACATTATGTAAACCACCCTATGATGAATGCCTAGCAAGCTAGAGTGAGAGCCAACACAAACTGCTCTCTATAATGGATTTATGAGCTGCTGTAACATTAAGGTGCTTAGTTAGCAATCAAAATATATATAAATATATATATGCTGGTTCTTTTGAATGGATTTTCAAGCTGTTATGCTTTCAGGTTAGTGACTTTTATTGTCATATGGTTCTGTTTTCGTTTGTATTCAGTTAGAGGTTTTATTGTGTTAACCTAATGTTGTCTTTTTTGCTTTCCTGGATACATCATGAACTAGAGTGTGATGTTTGTTTTATTTTAGATAATCCAACACTTTAAATAAGTTAAGTGCATTATGTGAACTTTATGTGTTTCTGCACGCTGCAGTATTTGAAGCGCTTGTAGTTCAGACTGTTTTTATTTTATGTTTGCAACTCAGCTGCATTAGAGTTGCTGTCATCCAAAGGTGTTTATATGTTAGTTGTTCGTATTAATCACCATATATAATGTTTTAATTACATGTATTTGTTTAGTGCGGATTTTAGCTTAGATATTGAATGTTAGTATATATGTCAGTAGTTTATATGACATTGTATTTTAGGCAATATATTTAATATTTTTTAATATTGCTTTGAGGCAACTGTTTGCAGCATTTTTCAGCATAGGCTTTTCATGTGTTAGATATGAGTTAATGACCTTGCTGTTTCATTGGATAATTTATGACCAATGGTTTTCGTTTCATTAGTTTTTAAATAAGTTGATTTCTCATTTTGTATAAAGTCTGATGAAGCCTACGTGGCGAAAGCGCTAACTACAATAAATTATTATCCTTGTACTTCGGTGTCTCGTTTTACTTGGATACTTGAAAGAGTTTATGACCTGTGTTCCTGAAGAGGACTTTATGACCTGTGTTCCTGAAGAGGACTTTTATTCCTGTGACGTGGTGAGAACTGACAATTGAAACCAGTTGAACTGCCATTAGGTACCCACACTTTTATGACTGTTTTGGTTTATGAACTTTTTTCCTGTGTGGGCACCGTGCTCTGTTTGCTGTGTGTGGCCTTTTTTTGCTTTATTTATCCTCTTAATTTCACACACCAGCAGAAGAGGATGGCAGAAAGTACTCTACAAAATATTGAACTTCCATATACACCAAATGTTTTGGGTGCTGCAGCTCAGAGGACCGAAAGGTTTAGAGTTTGTGTGACTGGTAGAGAGAATCTTTTGTTGGACTATGCACCGACTTTGAATCCTGATGCTAATCTAGATAATAATGTTAATAACATGAGCTTGACTGAAGACCTTGCTAAACTTGAGACCGATTTATTATAGTTAAAGAGACTTCAGTTACAGAGACACCATTTTGAGGCCTGCCTAGCTAAGAGAATTGTACCGAGAGGCCTCAGGATCTTGAAAATGCCTACTACGGGTAACAAGTTTCCAGAACTGTTGTGTCAATGGCAGAAACTGAACCTAGAACTCAGCTTCAATTATATGAGACTGTTGATTAACTTTTTTACCCCTGAAGAGGAAACCCTTAGAGATGGAGCTAATACACTGTATGACAAGATCAAACATAGTTTTTCTAGTGACTTAATTGATCCTAAACTCAAGAGGGTTCTGGACAATGTCATGTTGTTTGAAAAGCGATTACTTGAACAAAAGAAAAATAAAATACTTAGAGATTTAAGGGACTTTAATAACTGCCATGTCTTTACTTGGCCCAGGCAGCTACCTGATAACAGGACAGCTTTGCCTGGAAGACATGAAACTAATGTTTTGCCTGCTACAGTTACTAATGTTTTACCTGCTACAACTGAGAATGTGTTGGTTGATACCTGTACTGATAATGTTTTATTAAATGATGTTATAGATAGTCAGGTTTCTAATGACAATGGTGTTGGTCTTGTTACATCTAATACTCCTATAGTTACTAATGCAGTTAACATTGGTGAGAACTCTAAGCTGGATAATATGGCAACTGACAAGGTGAATAGTGAAGTAGTACGTAGGAAGATTACTGGTCAAGTACTACCCAGCACATCTTATGAGAACTTAGGTACGAAGGCCAGTGTTCCTTTTCCCATAGCCCAACATTCCTATGTAAGCAGACAACGATCTGCAAGCAGAGGCAGACAGAAGAGGAAAGGGTCAGGGGGGGAGCAACATGGCCCGACCCTAAAGAAAATGTGGGAGAGAACCACGAATCATTAGTTATCAATATATCTAATAAAGCCCTTACTAGTGATGAACAAAATGTACTAGAGAAAGGCTTGAGTTTTATACCCAGCTGTAATGGTAATTTAGTAGACTCCATCATAGATTTGAGACTGTTTATTAGGAATCTACAATTGAAAATAGATTTTGGCACAACTCAAGATGTGACGTACAATCCATGTTTTAAATCTACCAGTGTATATATGCCTCAACTAAGCCCTTTAGTAGATACTTATGCTAAACTGGTAGAAAATGATATTTATACATATTTTGATTTTAACCACAGGAAGAACTACAGGAATAATCTAAGTTATAAACAGAGGAAAGCATTGGATGAGTTAAAACTAGATGGATCTGTAGTCTTTAGACCAGCCGACAAAGGGGGCTCTTGTGTGGTTATGAACCAACCAGATTATGTTAGATGGATGCGTGAGATGTTGGGAGATGTGAAATTTTATAATAAAGCTACAATGGGAGAGATTACTGAAAAAGTTTTTCAAATATATGATATGTTAGATGATTTAGTTTTGAGCGGCTTACTTGATGATGAGACATATGACTATTTGAAGGTTAAGAATCCTCGTATACCTATTATACAAGGTCTCCCCAAAGTCCATAAATCTTTGCACAATCCTCCTATGCGCCCCATTGTTGCTGGACAAGGCTGGGCTACTGAGCCCCTTTCTATTTATGTGGAATATTTCCTACGCCCTGTGGTTGATCTTAACGCAGTTATTCTTAGAGACAGTAAACAGTTTTGTTAGACTTATATGATTATACTAAACAACTTGATGACAATAGAGAATATTACCTGGTGACACTGGATGTTGTCAGTTTATTTACAGTTATTCCCAATGATCTAGGTGTTTCCAGTGTGTCTGATTATTTAAGCCGTAAGTCACAATATAGTATGGTAAAAATAGATCTGCTAGCACTATTCCTTGAAACTATTCTTTATTCCAATTTCTTTCTTTTGGTGAAGCTCTTTTTTTGCAGAAGGATGGCGTAGCTATGGGCACTTCTTGTGCCAATAGCTACGCCAATCTTGTTATGGCAAAATGGGAAGAGGAATTTATATTGCAGAACCAGCGCTTCATGACAGACATAGGCCTTTATAAAAGATTTGTGGATGACCTTTTTATTGTCTGGCTTGGTGACGAGAGGAGCCTTCTGGCTTTTTATGATTATATTAACACATCCACCGAATTTTTGAAGTTCACTTTGAATTATTCACGTGAGCAAATTTCTTTTTTAGATGTTAATATACATAGATTGGATAGTGGCCTCTTGAATACTTCTATACATCATACGTCATGCCATAAGAATACTTTTTTACATAGAGGGAGTATGCACCCTAAATATGTATTTGACAATGTGATGAAAGGTCAGCTGATGAGAGCCTCTAGGCTTAATGCCTCAGAAGAAGGCTATGTTAATGAAGTTAGCTATTTGCGGCGTAGCTTCACCTCGAGAGGCTATGCTCCTTTTAAATTTGAAGAAGTTTTGAGAGAGGTGGATAACATCAGCTCTGATAGAGCTAGACCTTACTTTTTGGAACCAAGTACAACTAGTCATGATACATTGGAAGTGACCAATAATGAGATACGAGCCTGTATGTTCTTCACCAAAGATGTTGTGTTTCTTAGGGAGATAATGGAGAGGCATTGGGATGTTTTGTTATTGGATGACAAGGCAGGCCCCTTAGTAGGGACCCAACCTAAGTTTACTTTTAAAAATAAATCTAACCTGAGAAGGATTCTCTGTGGCCCTAAGAATGTTTTACATCAGAATAGTCATATACAACATGAGTATAATACTAAAATTTGTGGTAGGTGTAAACAATGTGTTTATATAGATACTAGGATGAGTTTTGTACATCCCACTACAGGCTACACGTTTAAACTAAGTACTGGGACCGATTGTGGTAGTAGTAATTTGATATATTTGGCTAGATGCACCAAGTGCCCCTCGTTTTATATTGGGAAGACCAATAGAACTTTGAGGGAGCGCATAAGGAGCATATTTATCAAATTCGTGTTAGTTCGGCTCATAATGCCTTAGCAAAACATGTACAGTCGTTTGATGCGACGCATAAGTTCACTTTCTGTGCTCTCCAAACTGTGTTTGGGAACATTAGAGGTGGTGATATGGTAAATTTGACTTTAGAAAAGGAGTTAAGGTGGATTATCAGATGTAGAGCCGACAAGGCACCAGGACTCAATGATAAAGTTCAAATTAAACCGATGTTAAGGAAAAGAAGGGTGTGTAGACCGAAATTATGATCTTTTCTGGATCTGCAGTTTAGTATGTCTTCCGGTCATTTAGTACTGGATATTTATAAGCCTGGACTTTGTCTCCCCCCCCACAACCCCCTCCCGTTTCCCCCCCTTTTTTCGTGTGTATTTTTCTGTTAGTTGCTCAGTAGGGACTTTGATAAGGATTGATAGTTATTTGTGATTTCTCACATAGTTCTATATTCTTGGGCTTTGCTTGATAGTTATTTGGTTACTATCTGTTATGTTTCCTATATACCCCTCTTCTTGTTTGGAGCGTTTGGGTTCCACTATGAGACCTAGATAGATAGAGCTGATTGCATATCCATCTAATATATTTATATTGAGTTTATGTATTATTTGTTACTGCTGTTTAAGGACTAGCGCAGAGTCGTGCATTCAACAGTGAGTGAAGTCTTAATATCTGCCACGATTGAGTGTGCTGCTATAGTGAATTTTTGTCAAATGGTGTACTTTTGGTTTATTTATTTTTTAACCTGCTTTACTGCTGATGTACACCTTAAGTGTATGTTACAGCTTGTAACACAATGCTTTCACTTCTATATATGTCAAAGTATTGTGTGTGTTATGTTACTTTAACATTATGTAAACCACCCTATGATGAATGCCTAGCAAGCTAGAGTGAGAGCCAACACAAACTGCTCTCTATAATGGATTTATGAGCTGCTGTAACATTAAGGTGCTTAGTTAGCAATCAAAATATATATAAATATATGTATGCTGGTTCTTTTGAATGGATTTTCAAGCTGTTATGCTTTCAGGTTAGTGACTTTTATTGTCATATGTTTCTGTTTTCGTTTGTATTCAGTTAGAGTTTTTATTGTGTTTACCTAATGTTGTCTTTTTTGCTTTCCTGGATACATCATGAACTAGAGTGTGATGTTTGTTTTATTTTAGATAATCCAACACTTTAAATAAGTTAAGTGCATTATGTGAACTTTGTGTTTCTGCACGCTGCAGTATTTGAAGCGCTTGTAGTTCAGACTGTTTTTATTTTATGTTTGCAACTCAGCTGCATTAGAGTTGCTGTCATCCAAAGGTGTTTATATGTTAGTTGTTCGTATTAATCACCATACATAATGTTTTAATTACATGTATTTGTTTAGTGCAGATTTTAGCTTAGATATTGAATGTTAGTATATATGTCAGTAGTTTATATGCCATTGTATTTTAGGCAATATATTTAATATTTTTTAGTATTGCTTTGAGGCAACTGTTTGCAGCATTTTTCAGCATAGGCTTTTCATGTGTTAGATATGAGTTAATGACCTTGCTGTTTCATTGGATAATTTATGACCAATGGTTTTAGTTTTTAAATAAGTTGATTTCTCATTTTGTATAAAGTCTGATGAAGCCTACGTGGCGAAAACGCTAACTACAATAAATTATTATCCTTTTACTTCGGTGTCTCATTTTACTTGGATACTTGAAAGAGTTTATGACCTGTGTTCCTGAAGAGGACTTTATGACCTGTTGTGAGAACTGACAATTGAAACCAGTTGAACTGCCATTAGGTACCCACACTTTTATGACTGTTTTGGTATATAATGGATTATCCCACACATAGGTTTACATTCAGGGCTATAGTGAACATCAGATTAAACAACAGAGGGGGCGATGTTAAGCATTTAACAGAATTAGCAGAATCCAGATGGATTATTGAGTTGATGGCCAATCGTATGCCTGGTTTGAATGAAGTAATACCAGTAAAACCAACCCTCCAGAATAGGCGGGTTTTTTACTGAATACTATTGGTTGTTGCTTGTTTAAAAAGATATTGTGTCATTGTGTGTTTTATCTGATGAAGGGAAATATCCCGAAAGCGCTCATCTTGTGATTTTATGGAATAAACGGTTTTAAGGAATAGCAGTGCCCAGCCACGTTTTTGTTCTATTCATTGATTGGTTTCGTAGGCTGGACTTTGGTACAGTACTGAACTGTTTTGTGCATAATGCTGAGATGAAAAAGCCGACAACAGCATATCAGCAACATCCTGGAACTCCGACTTTCCACTCCAGGTAAATAACTGTTAGTCAAACTAAAATATAAATTAAAATCGAAACAAATTAAACCTGCCCATGTGGGGAGCTTTGCCCCCCACACCCCCTAACTAAATATACCAACTCCAAGATCAAGCTACCACTGGAGTAAGGGACAAAGTTTCAACATGCTGGCCAAGTGGTTACTTACCTGAAAGTCAGTGTTCCGGGATGTAGGTGATATGTAGTTGTCGGCTTTTTTGTTTTGGCATTATGAAAATCGGGTAAGTGGGATTTTAGTCTTGTAAAGTAGACCCATATATATATATTGCGGGGGGAGGGGTCAAATGGATTTCCCACTGCAAAACTACCTTAAAAATATTTTAATGCAAATATCAACGGGATGATATGTAATATCAGTTCAGCTCATGCTTTCATCTCCACAACCCAGATATTGCAGGAGTCACAGAATCGTGACTTAAAATCCAAAATATGAATTCTGATAGGAGATTTATAATGACATTGAGAATCAAGAGTTAGCTTCTTGTCTTGTCTTACCTATCTGTGTCAGAGCATGGCTTTGTCTAGCTAGTTGCAGATTTCACTTAAACCAAACATACTCTTAAAAGCACCCTACTCCAGACTGGTGTTGCATTTTTCTACCTTCAAGACAAGAGCTGCTGGTTACCTTATAGCCATACCAGTGTAGCTTCAGACACCCACTTAGCATAATGCACTGATAGCACTCATAGAAAATCTGTACCTTGCCCTGCAGTTGTTTCATCTCATGGCTATATGTTTCTAAATCTTACAAATGCTCTTGAAGTAGGAGCCATATACATCTGGTTTGGAAAAAATTCAACTATGGACTTGGTGAACCTATCCTGAATTTTTTGCTTGTTTGTTTGTTGTTGTTTTGTTTTGTATCTTCTGTAAAAACTCCTCCACATAGCTTAGAAAAGATTACTCTGTACTTCACCTGTTCAAATCTGTGGACACCTAATGTTCCATATTTGGGGTTTTGCTTTTCATATTATAATGCTTTCTGGTATGCAAAAGTAAGTTAACATTTTCAAAGGAAAGTGGAGCATCTCTCTTCATAAAAAATTTCCACTGGAAAATGCCCATGCTTAACAATATCCATTTGCCAACCTGGATGCATCTCTAACTTTTATGACTTATGTTCATTATCTAAGGAATAAATTATATAGCAAGCTGTGTACTTGCCACAGAGTAAAACTACCAACAAAGGAGGCTAATTGGTTTATTGTAAACACAGTCTTATGTCTAACTCATGGGTATGCTCTTCTGATTAGTGATGTGAACTGCATCTATACCTAGCAAAGATTACAGACTTTGGAGAGAAATATGTGCAGCTATTGGACAGAAGCGTTACCCAACTTCATTCCTAACTTGTAATGAGCCAGGGTGGCTATCAATCACCATCCCACTAAGCCTTTCCATTTATATCTCACTATATAAAATAATAAATTGACTACAGCAACTCCCTGAGACAAGTTATTTCAGTTAAATCCATCTGAGTAACTCTGAGATCAACTGAGACTATGGCTTTGTTTTAGCAGTTCTATTGTTCTCTTTACCTCATACCATTAGCACTTCTTGTTTATCTAGCAGTGTGGAAAACCTTCCCTACAAACACTAGCCTGGATGCTGCTCTTTGTGCAACTCAAGATGTTTTTTTTTTTTTTCTGTACAAGTACAAATGATGGTACATAGCTGATGTTACTAATGAAATGTAGTTTAATGCTTACATAAATCTGCAGATCTGTACTTAATGGAGATCATTCTGATGTCAATATCAGCAGAATTAAATGCCTGTACTCTGCTTTATTAAACTAGCTTCATACTGATATTGTGTTGCATTATGCCAGTACCCTGATCTGAAATTAGGTTTTAATTCACTGATTTAGATTTTCTGAATGCCGGTTAGTTTCCCATAGAAAACGAATGCTACTGCTACTTCAATGTGCACACTGGCAGTGACTCATTGTGTGTTGCACTTTACCCATGCTTGTATGATTATGAAGATAATCTATTTAAGTTAGGGAGCAAAGCCTCCTTTTTAACGGGACAGAGGACTTAACCCCATGCAAAGATTGCTTTTTTAAGGTAAAAGTCTAGCCATATTTTTTCTCTGGTGGATCCTTCATCTAGATAAAATTTGAGAAAATATAGAGAATATTTCTCCTTTATCTATTTTTATAATTTGCTATAACTAGGTTATAACAGAAGCAGGAACCTAGTGACCTAGCTCACTGGATTTACTGTGAATCATAACTTATGCCACAGAAATATGAGTCTGAAAGATGAGTGCAATAAAAATTAATGCATAATGTGCCCATACTTCCTCCAGTACAGGGTTCAACTCTGTACTAATATAATTTCTCTCAGATCATGTGACAGTGTGACAAAGGGGCTGAATCTGAAAGTGATGAGTCACAATGACTTCACATCCCTATATATACATACATATGAAGTTGCATGCTTAAATTTTAAAAAAGTGTTTGAGAAGATTCTTTATAAATAACTATACAAACACATAAACAGCTTCGGTCTACTATATGAAGAACAACATGGCCTTTGGATTGATTTTAATATTTTGACTGTACTATGTTCAGAATCCAATTCAATCTACACAATAATTACAGCTTTCTCATAGCAGATCTCTGTCAATATGGTAAGGTCCTTTGGAATGGTTAATCATTCCACAATTCTTGATAAATTCAGCATGGTTGTTTTTGGTAGTAACATAGTTCATTGTTGCAATACTACCTAGGAAATAGAAAATTACAAATATGCATCAATGAATCACACTTACAGACAGGCATTTTCAACACTGGAGTACTGCAAGGATCTGTTCTTGGATCATTACTAATCTACCTTTTCATTAGTGACTATTCCTTAAAATTATTATATATACAGACAACAAATTACTCCTTGATTCCAATAAAATTCACCTGCCCAGCTAGATAATTCACTACAAAGTAGCTTGACATTACTAATTAACTGGACCATGGCCAACTGTCGAATTATTAACCCAAGAATAACATTATGTTATTTGGAATACGCTGTTAACTAGCACAGTCCTAAATTACTATTAAGAACAACTACAATCATCATATTCCAATTGTTTTTCAAGTGAAATATCCTAAAGTTCTACTTTTTGCACTACACACAGGCAGGATATTTATCGAAGTACTGTCTCAGCAGAAAAACTGCAACAATATTACTCATTTTATATCCTTAAACTCAGTTGCTAGACATGTTCTCATTCTAAAAGCAGAATATATATACTCTTCCGATAACGATTCTTCAGTCTAGTGGCGTAGGAAAGTTGCAGAGACAGCTGAAACAACATAATGCATGGTGTTCTTATAGCAGACAGCAATACTTACTATTTTAATCAACTTAACATTGTACAATGGCTAACTATTCAGAACAAGAGTTCAATAATTCTTAAATCATTAATTTTTAAAATTATTATTCTTGGACAATGCCCCCTTCTCTGGGCAACCATCTTATTTAAGGAATCTCCCTACATAGTTTGGGAAAACCAGACAGAGGCTGTAACTCTTATCAGACCTTATTTCAAACTTCTATAGAACAACATGCCTTTGTCAAAATTGTACCAGCAAAATTGAGTCATCTTTCCCAGAAATAAGACCACAAAGCACTATCAACAGATTTAAACATATGATGAAAGCACATCTTTTAGAACAGAACACTTATATCTGCTTCAAAGGTACTAGCTAGCCATTTTTTTTAGCTTAAGGCTGCCAGCAGCAAAGATAATTTAAGACACAATTAATACACTGTTAGAATAATTCTCAATTTTTAACTCTGCCCTCAAATGTAACATCTTAAGTATTTATTTTATATGGATGTTTTTGGTCATCAACATACATATATTTTGTTCACTTAGATATCTATATTTGTATCTCTCTCTCTCATATATATATATATATATATATATATATATATATATATATATATATATATAAATATAGATACTCATATATGTATTAGGCTAGCTGATCTTGTGGGCCATTATAAGTCTAACCAATTTCTCTTTTTGTGCTCAAAATAACCTATCCCATTTGTTGATAGATTGGCTTTATCCATCCCATGGTTGATAATTATATATTATCCCTAATGAGAATAACTGGAATCCTATCATAGATAATTTGAGGGGACCAATGCATGGGATACAGCATATAGGGGCTGCAGCTGTCAATTAGTAATAGATGGGGCAGTCCTAGGGTAAATTTTCTGTTTCTCAGCCACAGATTGAATGCTATGCTTAAAAATAGACAGGGATGAACTTTTTTCATGTGGATGGGGTGTCTGTTCCATAACAGTGGTATCCACTGAGAAATATACCTATCTCTCCAAACTGTTGTGCTGGTGCTGCAGAAAAGATTTAGATCCCAACATCAAGTATTTTTGATGCCATTTGACTTGTTGATGTGCTGCAAATCTGTCAGTAATGGGTCAGAGGATGCCTTTTATTCCACAGATGGGTAACCTCTTAGCAGTCTGTAGGATTCCAGGTATAGTGACACGGCTTCGGGTTGGTCCATGCAGAACATGTTGTTTAGACCTTGTATCTTTTTAGTAAGGTATCTCTGGTCTGTCAGTGTTCTAGTTGTTGCATGTGTCTGGAGAGATACATGCCAAAGGGGGCATTATATACAATGATGGGTATAATGAGGGCTGAGTAAAGGGGGTCAATGACATCCCTAGATCTAGACACAATCCCTTTGTTTATAAGCTGTGCAGTACAGAAGGAATTTCTTATAACAATAGACGCATGTTGTTCAAAAGTTAGGTCACTCTCCACCTAAGTTTCCAAATCCCAAACAACTGTGCTAACTCTTAGGGGTATATTGTCAATATGGTAGTTCCCTGGGGCAGATGACTTCCCAAAGGATACAATAATGCATTTTTTGGCCTTCAGCTTCATGATTTTGACACCAGTTAGTTATTTCAAACAAGCCTTCCTACAGGACGGCTATGTCATGTGAGGATTCAATGACTTCTTCTAGCTTGCAGATTCTGCAAACTTAGTGAGCCACAGTGCATATACATTACCTGTATTACTTTGTAGTAACTGTAAAATCTTGTTCTTCTCATTGCATTTATTCATCATTTGATGCTCATGTGAGCCCACGTTAAGGCTAAAATGTCTCTGAACTAGCCCACTAAAACAGTAACAGATGGCACACTGCACAACATGGGCAATGCAAAGTTGTCATACTGGGTGGAGATTCATACCAGCAATGATGAAATTCAGAAAATCATATCTACCTATGCACTATCACTTTACAACATGTTATAAACTGTGTGTCACTCATACCTGGATGTGTATGACCAATGGTAGACGTGTGCTGTAGGGTAATAAATAAGGATCACAGTACACATTGGATATATAAACATGTATCCAAGTAGTAACATATAAGTAAATGCAGATCTAAGAATAGGTTCATAGGTAGGTACTAGGCTATCTGCCCTAGGGCATTTATAAGCCTAACCAGAATGTGTTGGCTTTCGCCTCCCTTTTAGACTAGATTCCTGAGCCTCTGTCCAGCAGGGCCATAGAAGTGATCCCAGGAGCAAATTTACAATTTCCCATCCACTCATCAAGATTTCTCTTGAAGAGGGTCAGCGAGGGGTTCTGCCTAACATGGACTGGGATTCTATTCCAGAGCATGGGAAGCCTTTGGGATATGAATCTATCTCTCCAGCATGTCCTATTTATTGTTGTGCTAAGGTTTAAATCCCTGGAGCGTGTAGCTCTAATGGATCTGGTTTTCTTGAGGTGGAGCATGTCCAACAATTCCGGGTTAGACATGGCCTTGTACGTCAGGCAGAGATCGCCTCTGAGTAGGCGGTAAGCAACTGAGTAGAGCTGGAGTTTCTTTAGTTGAGCTGCATAGGGCATCTGTTTGAGGCCCACAATCCTTTTGGTGAGGTATTTTTGCGGTCTCTCCAGCTATTGCAGGTGTCAGGTAATGTACATCCCAAATGGGGCATTGTACTCAATTATGGGCCTGATGAGCGATGAGTTGAGGGGCACAATGACCTCTCTTGATCTAGATGTGAACCCTTTTGTGATTAGGTGGGCTATATAGAAGGTTTTTCTAACCACTTTGGCAATGTGATTGTCAAAGGAGAGGTTACTATCTACTTGGGTCCCCAGATCCCTAATTACTTCTTCCATACTTAGTGGATTGCCTCCTATGTGGTAGTTTCTGGGCATTTTGTTTTTCCCCAAAGGGGATGACTATGCATTTTTTTGCATTTAGCTTGAGGCCATGGTTCTGCCACCAGGTATCCATCTCCATAAGGCCCTTTTGGAGGATGCTTGTGTCAGCCGGAGTGTCGATTATGGCTCCCAGTTTGCAATCATCTGTGAACTTGGTCAGCCACAGTCCTCCCATGTTTGCCTGTACCTCAGAGAAGTATATACCGAACAAGAGGAGTCCCAGGACTGAGCCCTTTGGGACACCACTTGTAACTGGTTTAGAGTCGGACATGGCACCTGCGACTCTGACCATGTGAGTTCTATCCCTGAGCCAGTTTGCAACCCATCTTGTGACATATGGGTTAATATTTAAGCTGGTAAGCTTATTTATGATGCCAGAGTGGGGTATAGTGTCGAAGGCCTTTACGAGGTCTAGGTAGGTTGTGTGGACTACCTTTCCGTCATCTAAGGCTTTGGTAACTGTTTCAAAGAAGTCAGCTAGGTTTAAGAGGCAAGATCTGCCCTTAACAAAGCTGAATTGGGTGGGGCCCAGTGTTTGGAGGTTCCCAGTGTCTTTGTTTATGAGGCTGAGTTGGAACAGTGAGTTTATGTGAGGGTTTAGTTAGTTTTGGAGCTCATGTAAGACGCAGCCCGGGATACCATCCAGTCCCATTGATGCTGTGTTTTTTACTTTGGAAAGGGCTGCTTTCACCTGAGTGTCTGTGATGTCTGGAAGACTGCATTCTTCTGGGATAGACACTGGCCCTTTTGGAGGGGGAAGGAGGGGTAAAGTTTGCACTGAACCTGTCTGCCAGGATGTTGGCAATTTCAGTGGGTTCAGTGTATTTTGTGCCATTTTGCACCAGCTCAGAGCAGATCTGAGAGCTGCCACTCAGATTCTTGACATAGCTAAAGAACGCCTTGTGATTATCTTTAGAGTCTTTGGCGATTTTTCTTTCAAAGCTGGCCTTTGATGATTTTGTGAGGGAACAAAGTTTCTTGCTAGTACTGATCAAGGATGCCTTCCTTTTTTGGGATTTTGCTTTGTGTATCTGCAAGATACTGCTTTGTGTATCTGCAAGATACTGCCAGCAGAGAACACAACTAAGCCTCTGACCATGCATGCGAAAGGCAAACCGCTAAACACAGTGACAAATAGCAGTACTGAAGCAAAGCAGCAACATGTCTGTTAAATACACAAGTAGGTATACACAACCAAAACAAATGTCTAATGGACTGCATATATGTGACACACAGATGCCATGTCAAAGATAGCTCACAGGTGTAGGTGTATATGTATGGCTGTCAGTGGCCTAAACAGGATGTACATAAAAGCAATGTGAACTCACATAAAATCAGCAATAACGTATGAATATTTGCAAAAATCTAACACTACAGCTTAAAAATATATCAGGTTGTGCATATGAATTTCAACAATGTACACTGGTTAACACACAAGTATAGTGAAAAGAAAGATGTATTGCAAGCAGTAGCCAGTGACTTGTGTGCAGATGTCCTGCATCCATAAAATGGCAATACATTTTGCACTTGTTCACCATGTCAACAATGTAACACATTGCAATGGTCAATAACTGCATCAAAGGCAAACATGTCTGCAAAATATAATATGTAATTACAAAGGTGAAAGTGAAGTGGGCACCCTAGGCCCACAATAGGGAAAAGCACTACAACATGGAAAGTTTACATATTGCAAATGCATGTGTACAGCACCCAGGGCACTGTGGAAGCAAACCCAAAATACATTTAAGCAAATGGCAAATGTATGTTACAAGGGTAGACTGCTGATGTCCACAAAAATGAGCATGTATAAATCTCACATGCACAGTTATGTGCAATCATATAGCATCAACAAGCATAGGTAAGTAAGCTTAACATACAAGACCATGTCAAACCCAGAGCTGTTGGACATGCTACACTTAAAGAAATCCCAATCCCTCAGAGCCACACGCTCCAGGGATCTAAACCTTGTCATCACAATAAACAAAACATGCTGGAGGGATAGGTTCCTGACCCAGAGACTCCCCAGACTCTGGAATAGACTGCCCATACATGTCAAGCAGAACGCCTCTTTGGCCCTCTTCTAAAGGAACCTTGATGATTGGATGGGAGAAAGGAAATTCACCCTGGGGATCACATCAGTCACCCTGCTAGACAGGGGTTCAGGGAAGTAAATAGTGTAGGAAGAAATAGCCAGGGAATTGTTATGGCTAGGCTTGTATAGGCCCTAGTGCCAATAGCCTAGTACCAACCTATGAGAAAGGAAATTAAATACATATATTCGGTCATGCCAATACTGGATAAAGAACTGCATGTGTATGTCATGCACTAATGAGCAGAGGACACTCTTGTGAGCATCATTACAGCACATTTTTTAGCATGGCTGCTCATTAGAATTCACAAGCTGAACTACTTATTACCTGGCAAATGTCATTTTTCTTTTAGAAGGGGCAAGACTTCATGTTAATGGTTTAATCACTATATGAAAGGTGAATTAGCTAAACAATCTTTGGGACAGTTGACTCTAAGGGGTGCAGTAGTGAAAGGTTACCATCCCTGTGGTCATTGCACTTTTTGTAAATATGTTCCAAAGGCTGTATGCTTCTCACATTCTAATAGATCAAAGGTGTATCAAATTAATATTTTTGGGAATTGTGATACAGACTGGGTTATATATTTGGCCACATGCAGCTGTTCAGCATTCTATGTTGGACAAACTTCACGTTCATTGAAACTCAGGATTTCTGAACATCTTAGTGACATTAGATGTTCCAGAGGATCTAATGCTTTATATAAACATATTTTACAGCACAAAACTGCAATGTTTCATTTTGTTATTTTTGATAAGTTTGTGTGTTAAACAGGGATCACAAAGGAGGCTGGCACACAATATTAATACAAACTTTCTCTTTATTATTTATCAGGCTGGGATCCTTGTTCCCTCCTGGACTTAATGAGAATTTGTAAGAGACCAGTCATTTGCAAGGGTTATGTATTTAAGTCTTTTAACATTGTTTGTTGGTAATGAAGCACTGATGAAGGCTAATTAAGCTGAAACCAGGACGCTATTATGGCAGAATAAAGTTATGTTTACTTAGTAAGGAATTGTGCTATTTATTAACTATCTATTCACCACAGTGTGAGGAGTGCTGGCTGCTGCATTGTTGTATATTAATTGGTCATTTTGCCGTGCACCTGGCCATACTTGCATGAATTGTTGGAGAAATACAAAAATGTTAACCATGCCACAGTAGTAGTGCTGGATTATGAGCAACACCTGTTGTCTGTCAGTATTTCTCAGCAAAACCTATGTTTACAGGCTAATTGGTGCAGTACTAGTTGCAGGTTAACAGCCACAATGCATAGACAGCTGAATTTGGGAGGAAAGTGTAATGTGCTAATGTGTGTCACGCATACATTGAAACATAATTAAATGTCACATGACGATACCTGCATGGTGTCTTTGCACATGCAACACATAAATGTGGCAGCTACATGGTATGCATGCACAAGAGTGCATATACAGGCTGATCAATTATATGGCTATCAGCATGTTCATAGGGTCATAGGTTGGTACTGGGCTATCTGCCCAAAGGCATATATTAGCCCAGCCATGTTGTGTGGTATTCACCACCCCTTTAGTAGTTCCTAGACCCTTGTACTAGCAGCTAGTACCCTTGGCCCCTATCTAGTTTTGCTGTTGGTGTGATCCCCGGTGTGAACTTTCTGTTACCCATCCACTCATTAAGGTTCCTCTTGAAGAGTGATAGTGAGGTCCTCTGTCTTATGTAGATCGGGACCCTGTTCCATAGTAAGGGAAGTCTCTGCGAAGGGAATCTATCCTTCCAGCATGTTCTATTCATTGTTGTGTTGAGGTTTATATCCCTAGAGTGTGTAGCTCATGTAGATCCAGTTTTGCTAAGATGGAGCATGTTCAACAATTCTGGGTTGGACATGGCTCTGTACGTTAGACAGAGATCGCCTCTGAGAAAGCGGTATGCAAAAGAGAACAGTCTTAGCTTTTTCAATCGTGCTGCATAGCGCAAATGTTTGAGGCCAGTAATCCTCTTGGTTAGGTACCTTTGTGGTCTCTCCAGCTGCTGGAGATGTCTAGCCAGGTACATTCCAACTGGTGCATTGTACTCAATAATGGGTCTGATGAGGGAAGAGTAGAGGGGCACCATTACATGCTTAGATCTTGATGCGAACCCTTTCATGATCAGATGGGTCACATAGAAGGATTTTCTAAAATGTTGGCAGCATAACACAAGTGGAGCACGCAGACAATACTTACTGACCTGAGGAACCAAGTCAAAAACCTGACTTTTGACAAATAGTATTGTCTGAAGAAGCAGTCTGAGCAACTGTGAAAGCGTTTATGTTTGGATTCCATTAAAGACGTTTTATTTTTATAATTGCTGACTATCGTTTTATTCTGCTCCATTTTATGCTTTTCCTGTTGGTTGTCCTGTGGAGCTGACTATTTATCTGGTGTATATTTGCACTGTTGTGCTGTGGAAATAAAATAATAGTATTGTATGTGTACCTACAATTAGTAGCGATCAGTAGCCTGCAAAATGCAAACATCCTGATGATGCTTACTGTTTATGAAATGTTGCAAAGAAATGCCTAGTTATACAAGTATCTACAAACACGGGTTACAATTATGCTGTAACAAAACCATTCAAGTTGTTGTAGGCAGATGCAGTACCAATGTTGAATGGAAGGGCATGCTACACAGTCTGCAAATGACAGTGTGAACACTAACACAGTAGAAATCCCTTCAGTCAGTGAAACACAGCCACACATTTAAATATGTCAACACAAGCATTATAAGCAGCAATCAAAATACTACAGACTTGTACGCAAACACATACCTCAAAATATGTGTGACTGTTACACAAATCTGACTGCCATTTAGGTTGTGGTCTACATTTCAAATGCTATATGCAGAAAACTTGGCTTGATGCTGAATGATATTTTAGCATATTTGGATTTCAATCAAACTTTTAAGCGTCAGTATAGTCTGATAATTACACTTGTCTTATCGATGCATAATGGGTATTCGGGCATCATAAGCAATATAGATGGGAATATAAAAAACATACAGGCCTGTAACAAGGATCAGATGCATTTCATTTAAACAAACTGAAAAATTAGCCAACATACCTCTCTCCCTCCACTGCTCCTTGAGCCTGTGCCTCCACTAAATGCACAGGGCACCATTCTCAGACCAGTCTTCCTTGCCTGAAAAAAGAGCAATTATGAATCATGTAATCCTGAAATAATAGGGAAATAGAGTACTCAGGTCAGGTTCTAGAAAATTTACTTGTGAAGAACATCAGATAATCATCATACATTTGCGATGTTACACACAGGGTGTTTCATCTTTGAATGACATGATAATCAAACCTGCAATTTTAGCTTACATCTAACTGTAACCTTGACGCCTATCTGCCTAGTTAATGCACCTTGACTGAGAGTGTGTGTTGTGAATACAGTGAAAAGACTTGGGATTATGACA
Source organism: Protopterus annectens (assembly GCF_019279795.1). Taxonomy (NCBI): domain Eukaryota; kingdom Metazoa; phylum Chordata; order Ceratodontiformes; family Protopteridae; genus Protopterus; species Protopterus annectens. The sequence goes on along the minus strand of NC_056728.1, from coordinate 508,939,518 downwards.
TCACCTGGATGGCTACTAATATCATGGCTTAGGATTTCAACAAATGAATGCATGCTGGGCAAACAGGTAAATACTTAGCAAAAATAAATTCATGTCAGCACTGGGATCACAACCTTGAACAGCAATGGAAAACCTTCATTCCTCAGACAGTGGATAGTGTCATGTATTACATAACTTCTGTTAATAGAGACATAAAAGGTGCTGTACATCAGGGTCACAGTAAGCTATGTGAAAGGATTACATTTAAAGTTTTTTCTTGGCAAAGTGCATGACACAAATCAAATGCAAACATCACTGTATCTCCTTATTCTGCATTTCAGCTCTAACTCTGACCATCTGACTCCCTCAAAAGATAAGAATGATGTGGTTTTTCGAAGAGCATTTAATAATAATGATAAAACAACACTTCTGAGCACAAAACTTTGACAGACATACAACAGTCTGAAACAGGCTTTACTAACCCTGCTCTTATAGAGCTGCCATTAAAAGACCATTACAGATTATGGAAATATTCATAGCAATTTGATGAATAACAAAGTTATTTGTAACCATGCACAATAGAAACATTAATATCAATAAGCAGTTATGTACAGTAGAATACCTGATTATGTGTGAAATAAACAAAGATATCAATTTAATAATATGATCCCCAATGTGGATTTGAACACACAGGATACCAGAATATACCCATCCTGGGTGGCTTTCTTACAGGGCAAGCTACCAGGCAGCACTTTATTTATTTATTTATTTATTTTTATTTATTTATTTTTTTAACAGACATGTACTGCTTGTTTTTATCCTTATTCCTGTGGCTGATGGATGAATACAGAGATTTCAGATACTTATTGACCATTATAATCTAAAGAAACAACAGCTATCAACACATAACTAATACCAGTTACCTATTGCAACTGCAAAACCACAATTGCGTGAATACCAAAACATCGACACATATTGAGCGAACCGCGAAAACATCAAACGTCCTGAAGCCCAAAATTCGAAATGTCGAATCGTCATAGTTGGCCCTTCTCTGGTATAGCTCTTTAAGGTAAGTGTGCAATAGTTACGAGCCTTAGGGTTAGGGAGCAGGTTAAGGTAAGTGCATACATAGTAATATATGTAAGCTTTAGTTTATGGTTAGAAGTAGGGTTTTGTTAAGTGTATGTATGTGGATTATTTATTTTGTTTGGGTAGGTTGTACATAGCGGGAAGTGGGGCTGGCCAACTATGCCGATTTGACATTTTGAATTTCGGGGTTCAGGCCATTTGGTGTTTTCACGGTTTGCTCAATATGTGTTAATGTTTCCGTGTTCACATATGTGAGGTTTCGCCGTTATGATATAGATGCACTGAAACCATATGTGTAATCAGTCAGATAGGCATTCCTCCCGGCTTAAAGAAATGGGACTGTAGTAAGGCTGGTTACTTTAATAGGAGGAATGAAGTAAAGAAGTTATTTATGAGTTACTATTCTGATATATACAGCTAGACTAGGCAATACCGCAGTACTATAATGGATAACTACAAAATGTGTAGTTATCAGTGGCCTAAGTGCTGTAGGTGTCAGTGATACACAACTATAGTGGGTGTGAAATCATGTCGGTATATTTTGGAAAACAGATGCAAATTTACAAAGTTCAAAATTATGTATCTTATAAACATTAGTAAATTAATTAACAGCATGGGAATAGATCCCAGACTTATATGGCCAGAAGTAACACTGTTTTTTAATTTTTAATTGTCAGAACTGCTACTTAATTGTTATAAATGCTATGTAACTGATACATTTGGGGCACAGCTATATCTCAAAATTCCATAGGAATGCTCAGCTATACATCGGATTGTGGCACTTACTGTAGGGATCTACTGGCTGGGTCTGTACCTCTACGACCATCTGATGAAGCTCCCCTGCATCATTCTGGTGCAGGTCATCATAGCAGTGGAAAACCTGCACTCCAGTCCAGTAGAGTCCCCATACATTGTCAGTGCTCCCTTGCAATCCAGTTCCAGATGTCAAACATTGTGAATTTCATTAGTCTGGCTCTTAGCTGACACTCCACTACAACATAGATGGTCAGCATTTACGGTGACTCCTCCTAGGTCCATTTTGGCACCTGGACATGTCACAGTCTCTTGGAAATAGCCATCTTAATTACTCCAATGGAAAATGTAGTATAAAAGCGAAAAATGCTCACTGAGGTCTCACTCAGTTCGTAGGCAATAGTCAGATCTGTAAATGTGTCAGAATAAGTATTTAAAAGTGGCACTTCTGTCATATTATCAGATCATTGAAGGATAATGGGCTCATGCTACACATGGTACTGTTTATTGAGGTCTATTGTCAGCTATCGAACTGGCTAACCATTGAATGGCTGAACATTGAACAATAAATATCAAAAGGTCACTCAGCGAACATTCATTTCATCGGCAGGGTAAGTAACTACTTGTCCAACACTTCCCAGTGTCGCATACAGAAGTGTATCAAACCCATTTTCTCTAGTGTAGTGTGAGCCCCCCACCTTGGTGGGTTTCAAACACTTCAGTGGGCGAGACTGGAAAGTGTTGGACAAGTAGTTACTAACTCTGTCGATGAAATAAAAGTTCAGTGAGTGAACTTTCAGTGCTTATTGTTTGATGTTCATCCACTCGATGGTTAGTCCATTCAATGGCTGAAGATAGACCCTGTTTATTGATACCTATTGAGTAGTTGTGGTGAGCACCCGCCCTTTACACTGAGCAGTTGGTTAACGCACCAAATTTTGAGAAGTTACATGGATGTGCGCAAATGGGATTCCAAAACCTGGAGCTTTAATGAACTTCATTAATTGTGAATGGTGCAAATGCTACTTAAAGATTGCTTCACATTAGTCGCTCTTACTTTCAGTGATACCCAACATGTAACTACCTAATAAGGTAAATTTCCACCTGCTAGCATTTCTGTTTTGGGAAATATTACCTCTGTTAACATTACTCATTTCCAAATGTGCCTGTTTAGAGTTATTTTAATGAAAATGTGTGCTTTAAGCCAAATTCTTGTAACTTACTGGAGTACTGTTTGACTTACCTTCATGCATAGAAGTGCTGCCATCTGTATTAAGGATATGCATTCATTTTGCAAATGCAGTTGTACAGACAGATTTGCATAGCAAAGGTGAACACTACATAAAGACAGATTTATGGATCCTCTGCATGTCTTGCGAATAACTTCATACACTCTGTGGTGTACGTCTGGAAACCTACAGATTCTGACATTATCAGTATGTACTATATCCTTTTGCTGTTATGGATATTTATTCATTGATGGTTCTTAACATAAGTGCTAAAACTACTGAGTCAATATAAAAAGGATCTGTACTCTCTGTGGCCTGCTTACTGATACTAAGGTTTTCTGATGCTTTCTGTAAGTTGTTCAAATAATAATTTGTGCAGCATTTTCATGTAACATGTATGCAGACTCCTGTGGCATAATGCTGATATCTTTTGCCCTCTGTTCAACAGATATATAGTGTAAGGGTTTTGAATCATGCAAGCAGCCTTTACAGAGATCACAAGTTATGTTGATTTTAAAACTGCTATGTATGCAGGAATTGGTGTTACTTTTTGTATGTCACATTTGTATTTGTCATAGTCAGTGTTTCATAGATGTTTGTATTGCACAGGAATGCATAGTGTTTATAGTGACATGTGCTGTTCACATAATCATCTGCATAACTGGTCCCCATAGGAATATGATCATGTGCAAATAACTATCTTTCAGACTGAAAACTGATCTAGAGGAAACAAATTCTCTCCAAAGGAAAATGACATCATATTATATGCTCTATGACATCGACAAGGAGTCCTCGGAAATGCAGGGAATACAATATGGAGGAATGAAGTGTGAGCTGACATTAGCAACATGATTAATGCAATTGGGGGTCACAGCAGTCAACAATGTTGCTCTGACCTGATCCTCCATGCAGCCAACAGGTTTCGATGGTATGAGAGATCATGGGATGCCACCTGTGGTTGACCACCACTGACCTTTCCCTTGATGAGATCACAATATTTCATGCCTCCCTGCATACAGCAAGTGGGGAGTGACACGTACCCATGGTGGGTCTGAAACAGGAGTTCCAAGCCAAACGTGTATGTCTTATTTTGCATGACATGGATGACTATAGAGTAAACCATTTCATATTGCTGTTGCATGCATATTCATATAATGCCATTTTGGATTTACATCTGCAGTACTGAACTGTGCAAGCAGACTCACACAATGCAGTGATGATGAATGTAAGAATACTGAAGTACACATACAACTGCAGTACAGACAGAACAGTGCAATGAACATGTGCAATGCTGTCTGCATTAATAGTCACAGGTCCATCTACTTCTGGACAATACCAGGAAATGACAGGTGAGTGCATCCATACAGTGACACTTTGATCACTACCTGTTATTGCCTCAGCCTCATGTCATGGCACTGTTGTTTACTGTCACATTGTTATTTTACAAATATTGTACACTACAGGTAGATCCAGTAGGGGCTCAAGCCATGCAGGTGCAAGTACAAACAGACCAGGTGTGTTACCACAACAGGTTCATATGTTGCAGCAATGTGTAGCAGACATGTAATACGCAACATTAATGCCACTGTTTTTCTGCACAGGCACATCTGTCCAACAGGTGCAACATCTGTCACAGGAGTATCTTTAGCCCATGTTACTGTGCTGTATATGTTGTGCTGTCTGTATTTGGTTGCTTACATACATGACTGTGTTGTCATTCTCTTTACTTTCCCACTGCAGGATCTACAGTACAACATACAAACTCAAAACAGCGGGAGTCTGTCAATGGTGTTATTACCTGTCTTTCATACATGAGGTTGCTGTTACTCCTGTTCTTGTCCTCCATTAATACTGTGTTATTCTGCCCATTCCTAGGCCAGATTGCATCTTCATCATGATCATCAAGTGCACAAGCAAGTGGTATGCCTCTGTAAAATCTACTGTATGTTTTATCACAATTTGAATGGTTCAAGCTGGCAATGATGTGATTAATAATGCTGACTTTTTTCAATAGAATAGTAGAAATTCATCCCTCTTCTACCGCACTGTCTTCCCACAAAAACTTGGCAGTAGCGTGTTATTTTTGTATTCATCACATACATCATGTATGTTGGCTATGTAACCTAACTGTCTACTCCCTGTTATGTAGATTCTGTGACCCATACACACACAAGGCCTAATGGTAAGTCAATATTATCTGTAATACAGCAGTGAGATATATGTGTCATATGTCTTATTAATATTCAGTATGTGATGTAAGCACATTGCCCTGATCTGCATCATCTGTCTCTTCTTTTAGCACATCAAGTATCTGTATCCTCAATTCGCCTATTCAGTGATCATGATGTGGAATTTGATGTGTCTCCGTATAGTAACATGGCCCCCAGCACACAGGACAGTAACATAGCGATACAGTCCTGTCAAGATGGTGACACTCATGTGGATGCAACTGCAGCTTCAGATCTGGTGTGAAACTAGTCCAGACATTCTGACAATAAGGGAACATCAGAAGGTGGACAGGATGAGGCCAGTGAACAACAGACCCAAGTTGAGACTGCTGCTGATGTTGACAGTTCCCTACAACACATTGGTGGTGGTTATAATAGCAGATGTAGGTGTGCAGCTGGTGTGCATGGATGGGTGTCAGAGGATGCCACCATCTCCTACAGCCAAATGAACATTCCCAGTGATGTCATTGGATCTGACATCCATGCACTTGCCTGTGCCACAGATCATGTTGCGCACCAGATGGATGTGCTACTTGAAAGACAGGAGTGCAGAGACAGTGAGGTAATGGCATCATTCGCTGCACCGAATGAAAGCATGTTATCTGTGGCATGGTCAGCAGAATCCCTTGCCTCTACAATACTATAGCAGTGCGTTAGTGCAAACAGGGTTCTGTGTGCCCTGACTGTGCTTAGCTGATTGCCAAATGGGACAGACAGGCCCCCTCTCAACAGAATCAACTTGCCAATTGGGCATCAATATCTATGCTCTAATGTGCACACACACTTCTACTGCTGGCCCAATTGTTGTGAACCCAGCAATCATACAAAGACAGTCAAGTCACAGTCATGCTCCTTCTCCACATGCTGACCCCTTGGTCTCCTCTCTGGTACGACCTGGCTAAGTGTTTCCATATATGGTAGGGAAAGAGCAGACTGGTGTGTGAGCCATCAGTGTGGGGACCCTAGACTGCATTAGAGTAACAGAGACATTTGATCCACTCTGTCCAGTAGTGCCATTCTCACCCCATGGCAATGAAGACTGTGGTGCAGAACACTAAAAATGTCACCTGGCAGTGTTTATTGACATGTCTGATAACATATGAGTCCAACAATGTTAATAAATATAGCTGACACCATGTATTACATTACTTTCTACACATTTTTCAGTAATATGTTTGGTTTGTGATATTAATAGTTCTGTATTATGTCCTGCATTGCTTACCAGTTTGCAGCTTTTTATAGTGGAAAGATTGGAATGTATTGCACTGATGTGCATCCCTTATCTGCAAAACATTGATTAAACAATCTGAATCCATATGCATACCTGTGTCAGTTGTACCTTGAATTGATCCTTGTTGTGACAGATATGTTTATAATGTTATATGTTATAATTATGGTGTTAGGTCTGATGCTAAGTGTGTACATTTAGTAGGTAATTGCCATTAGATCAATCTGTGCTGCTGTTGTGGGGTAGCAGCTGAACATCAGTGTTTAATCTGTGTACCCATGTATGCGTGGCTTGTCATGACTCAAAGTTGTAGGTCAGATGCTGCCATATTGCCTGTGCCTGCAGTTGTGGTCACACCCTACATTACCTACACTGGAGTCTTCTGCCCTGTATGTCCTTTTGCTCCTCCTCTGATACCTGCAGGATGTCATCTTCAGACATCTGAGGCTCTGGGGGTAATTCACCCACACCTAGCAGACCACCATGTGTTCTAGTTAACATGTTATGCAGCATGCCACACACTGTTAACATCTGTGCTGCCTTCTCAGGTGTGTATTACAGTGCATTCTAGATGTGTCCAGACATCTGAACCTAGGTTTCAGTACACCAAACACATACTCTATGGTGTTTCTGGTTGTTGCATGGGGTTTATTGTAGGCCTCCTCTGCAGGGTTGGATGGATGATGGTATGCGGATATTAGCTGTGGCTCAACTGGATAACTACAGTCACCTGTTCTGTGGAGTAAGCATACATTTAGTGAGCAAGCATGGATATTGTTGTGAAGGTATCCTTAGTTACATCCTAGCTGTGTTCCTGCATTTACCCAGTAGTAGTCCCTCAGGTATTTCACCTTGCTGGAATGTAGCCCTCAGATTAATTTGCTTCCATATGACAGCATCATGGACACTTTTAAGGTGTGATGCCCTGAGGTTTGTTATACTGCCATCCGCTGCATACACAACCAGGCAGCTGATGGATGGCAAGCCTTTTCTGTTTATGTATCGGTCTGCTTCAGGAATGTACTGGTGTCTTGATAGGTATATGTGTGCAATCTATTGCACTGAGTACATGATGGAAGTTTGCAATGCTGTAAATCTGGTGCATTATAGTTCCCTGATACATCAGGGTTGATGGAAAGTGGATATAGTCATCTAAACTGCTGCACATTGCTGCCAAGAATTTTGCCAGTATATGGCTGGCAGCTGTCTGTGACGCTCCTACTGTATCCCACAGGTGTCTCTGGAATGTCCCAGATGCAAGTACAGCCACACTGTGACACACTTTGGTTTCATGGGAGATGGGGTTTCTTTGCAGGGTCTGCACAGACATATGTGGGGCACACATGTTGCTGACAGCCTGTACCAGTTGTCTGTCTAGCCTTTACCAGTCTATTATTTGCTGGTCTGACAACTGGTTTACCAGCACCCTTGCTCTGAATCTAGCTGGCTGCCTTCTAGGGTGCACAGCCACATCCTCATTTGTGGCTTGTATCACTGCAGCCTGTTGTAGTAAATTAACTGCAGGTTGCATTTTTCTTTTCTCTTTTTCAGTATTTTTATGGAATATGGCAGAATCTGTAGTAGTAGCTTCCATTCCTTGTGAGACCTATAACATATGCCAAGAATTTCAGAAACAGAGTACGTAATGTAGTTTGTCGCAGTTAAGTTGCATTGATTGCACCCAATGTGTTTTTGAATCAGACAGGTGTGTGCGGAATCCATAATGATCCTGCACTGAATAGTTAAGTACTCAGAGTGCTGTCAGCATATTTTCTGAAATAACATCAGCAGCTGGAGCACTGAAGTCTTCCTTCAGCCTGCTGCTCTGTCCTCAAATAGCTTCAGCAGACTTTACAGAATGCGGGCCAGATCTTATTATATAAACTTGTTTTGGAAGCACTGTCTTTAATAGTTTTTATTTCAGAATGTAAAATGAGTCAGAATGGTGTTACCATGCCCTCTGAATATAAATGTAGCAACATTTTAAAACCCTCTGTTAATGTAGTTATGGAGTGCACTGAGTAGGAATATCAAGATCCGATAACTTAGAAGCTGCTTAACACATTAATGTGTGTGCAAAATGGTTTTGCTTTAATGGGTCTGCTGTGCAAGTAATGCTCACTTATGTCTTTACTTTTCAATAGGATAAAGTAAATTGGTATGGATTATACCAGAAGACTTATACACTATTAAGTATTAGCTGTAAGTATGCATGATATTTATCACAGCAATTTTTTTCTCATTTAATTAGAATGTTAATCAGTGACATGAATGCCCTAATATAAATCATAAAAACTGTGAAAAATTTTTAATTAGGCAAACCTAACAACTAACAGGAGGTGATAAAATGTCCATGGTCATATCATCACATAAAATATATAGAGCAGTTCACTTAAGTAAGAACTAATTCAAACATAGAATTAAAAGGTATCATACAAAAGTGAGCATTCTTTGATATGTGGTTAAATAAAGCTTTTATGTTTTCAGTAAAACAAGTCAACTCACATCTAAAATATAGAACATTTTTAACCAATACTATTTTTTTCAGAAAACACAACATAACACATGAACATTTCTTTTCATGCTGTGAAACACAGTATTACTAAAACATTTCTAGCTACCTACTGTGCAAGATACAATTGATAAAAATGTACAGCTGTATACTAAAATATTTTAATGAACATATGCCAATTTAGACAGACATTTTGTAGAAATCATCACTGTACAAAAGGACATTTTGGTGACTTCCTACTGTGTATTATGTATGTATTAAGACAAAAGAAAAAATAGTGGAGCATACCTCATTATGTATGTTAAAGGCAGTATGTTGGGTTACGAATGACTAGTAAGGAAATAAATTACCACTGTGAGCAAATGCTGCACACTGAAGCCAAGTAAAGCACAGAGGTCACTTAAATGGCCTTCTTATTGTTAGGCTGATCTAAAAGTAACTGCACAGTGACCCTTTAGTAGAGTCACTTTTAAAGTTGTTTTAGATTAATTGCAGAAGGAGACAAATATACCTACCTTGTCTGCTCTTTTAAAGGTCATGTGCGAACTAACTAAATCAAAGTAGCCTATTGAGTCTCAAAATCCATTTTTTCAGTATTTGCTTGTTTTAGCTGTCTTTCTGTCATTTAAGTTTGCATTCTTACTTTTCTTTTTAAGGAAGATCCTTTCCAAAAATATGCCCTCCATAGCTATAACATTCTCCACCCTCATCGATTATCATACAGTTCTGCTTCCTTGCAGAAATCATGACATCACTTTGGGTTAGCAGAATCCATCACTATGTCAGCAAGAGGGAGAAAGGTGTACAGATAGAGAATTTTCAGATTGGGGCAATTTTATTTGCATTTGTTGACTAATTTTCAATTTTAAGATTAGTTACATGTTGTTGGTTAACTTGGCCTTCAAACTCCCATGCTTCTATGTTGCTCTTATATGAAAACAAATGTGAAGGCTGCTTGTGTTTAACGGTCAAACAAGCACAACATGTGCAGCTCAAAGACCATGACAGCTGTCCATGATTTTACCTAATGGCACTGAATCTTTCCTGTCATCTGTCCATGATTTTGGCAGAATGCCCATGACTTTGCCTGATATATTCTCAAGGTCCATCCCTTGCAAAACATTTTGTTTGCTAATAAATTATTGAGGATTGCAGTCCAACACTAATGCTAGATATTAGAGTTTCATAGTTTATAATTCATTTTGTCAAGAAAATGCATGCTAATACAAAACCTATTCATTAATAAACAGACATACTGCACTCACCCCATGTGCAGCAATAACATATTTACTTACTTACAAAAGACAGAGGAAAGAGACTCGCCCTACTAGCGCAGGAAGTGCAAGAATGATCCAACTTTCCATCAACAAAGTGACAGCCACTGTGATGTAAAGACAGTAAAACTGCCCTCATAAGACTGTGGAGAGGAAAGGTTTGCAAGCAGCAAATAACAGTAAAATGATATAACAGAATATCCAGCAAATTGGATTTTCCGTGTGGGAAGCCATCCTATCATCCCAGAATAAAGAGAAAGACTGCAGGTTTGTGCAAAAAGTGGTTTCTCGTCTTTATGTGCCTTAATATTCTACCACCACTACATCCCTGCTTTTCCCCTTTACCTTTTTTCTACCCAACCTCTGCCTTCTTGAATGCTTCTGTAGAGGAGTTCTCCAGCACCCATTTCAGAAGTTCAATCAATGATCCACAACTATCTTGGGGAAAAGTACTTTTGTACGTCCAGGTACTGGTTACTTATTTACCTTTTGTCAACTAGGTTAGTCTCACTAGGCCAGCAGTCTATTTTTAGGGGAGACCCAAAGTGTTATTCATACTGAGTTGGGTGGGGGATTTGTTAAGGGCACTGGAGAAATTTTCTTACTCTTTTGAATAAGGGCAGTGAAACCTTTTGCGTCCATGTGATTTAACACCAACTGAGGCAGATAGAGTTTGGTTTGATGTCTTAACCGAAAGATTGCTCATTCAAAAATACAGGAACCCCTAATGCTACAACTGCAATGCCAGAAATAGAAGAAGTAATCAAATTATTTAGATTAAGAATAGAACCCACAGTCTTTTACTATTAACAATGAAGAGTACACCACCTACTGAGCCATTAACAGGGTTAGTTCCTACAGTGCACTGTATGTGCATTTCCTTCACCCTCTGCCTCTCGTATTCTGTGCATCTCCTTCATCCACTACAACTTGTATTTTCTGCATCTCCTTCACCCTCTGCCACTCGTATTCAGAGTTATTCCACTTTGACATGACCCTGCACATTCATATCATGCCCCCACCATTATATTCCTTACTCTTCATTCCATGAATCTTTCTGATAACTTTCCTCTGAATTATTTTAAACAGTCTTGTTGTGTCTTTCGGCTTTTCCCGGTTAGGGCTTGCAACAGTGGAACTCCGGTCTGCTAATGATTGGCAGTAGATTTTTACATGCCGAGTTGCTGGCCCTGATGCACAACCTTCAACAAAGGTACGCCCATTCACGCATGTCTCCACACAGAAGACGCTCTAGCTGAGAATCGAACAGGACAATGTCTTACTGTGAGGCGACAATGCTACCACAGCACCACCACCGCAGTCTGAATTATTTTAAACAGTCTGATCTCCTTTATCTTTAAATTTCCTCTTGAAATGCATACAGTACTCAAGGTATAGTCAGACCAAGGCCTTGCACATTGGAAGTATCGCCCCTTTGCTTCTGGAGTGTATACAACTGATGTTATACCCCAGTATTCTGTTTGCTGTTACTGTTGCCTTCACATTTTCTTCCCTGTTTTGTAATCAAGATGTCATCAACAACCAATGGCTGTTGCCATATTAGAATATAATATTTTTGGTAATTTGTTAATGACAGTAATTTATGTTTACATGTAGGGCACATGGCATACTGTGTATCAGAGTCTGAAGAGGTTTTGATGAGCTCACAGAATTAAGCACTGAACTTATTATTTGTTTTGATTCAGGGCAGCAGGCAAAATACCTATTCATGGAAGAAAGTGTACTATGTGTAACATGCAAACATGTCCAGTGTGAGTTAACAATGAAATGTAGAGGATTATTTCTCTCCTCATAACCAACTGATTTATTTGAGATGTGAATGCAAAGAAACACATCACTGACAAAGAAACAGGAGGCAGAAACAAAGTGTCCCTCTGAAGAACGAATGGCTTTAAAAGCTGTCAATTACTTCAATCAGCCACATCTTTTGTTTAGAAGTTTGGTAGAATGAAGTTTCTAGCAATTTTAAAAGTTGCTTTACCTTTTGCTACTGTTATTTTCCACTTTTAATCCCTAGCATGAAATTTGATCTTCATAGCTCTTATGGTTGCTTAACAAAAGCTTTTAAGTACCTTTCGGTCCTCAGAAAGGTACTTAACAAGCTTGCCTTTTTCCTAGTTTTGGAACATAATTGTGTCATTCATGCACTTTAGCCCTTTAATGAGCCACATAGCATATTTTCACTTTTTTTTTATAAACTTGGTTAAGTTGCCTGCCAATGTTTTTGATTCTGACAAATTACTGAAATATCAGAAGACTACTAAAACAGATAGCACCATACATGTATTACTATTTCACTTTCAAAAATATTTATCTACCTTTCACAAGCTTAGTCAGAATAGAATGTAGTACCTAATTTTGTTTTAAATCCAAGAGTGTTACTTTACCAAAATAATTGAAAACCTGAAGAAATGTAATGGTGGTAGCTTAAACAGACCGGACAGCAGGAACAAAAACTTATAAAACATTTATTTCAAGTGGATTGGGTACTTTTGTCCTTAATAAACTAGGACTTCTTCAGAATGAATTAATAAAATAGAACCTCCCTTATATATTCTAATATGGCTTGAGACTTAATTAACTGATTAAAATGCTTAATGAAGGAATGCAATTTAAAGATACAGTATGACCAATAAGAATTAACAGTTTAAACTTAGTCGCCTCCATATAATGGAATTCATAAAACAATCAAATAAAATATCTACCATAAAAAAATTCTATATCAAAATATTTGCACATGCTAAAAATAAAACACAGTGTTAAAATCCAAGGACACAGTAAATTCCAGGAACTATTCATTTTAACATGGATCTCATTCTTAAAAGGAGTTGTATAGAGTTCTGTCCTTTCAGGCCAGGTTTTTAAAAGCATGCAATCTAAACTGCCACTTAACTTTTTGTACCTCTCATTTAACATTTACATTACCCCCTCTTGAATTTGTTTTATTTGTTCAAAGATAGCAAATTGGACTTTCTTGTAATTTATACAAGTAACAGAAGGCTTATATATCTGTATTGTTGTCTGCATATGTCATTTGGCAAATGTTTTACACCGGATGCCCTTCCTGATGCAACCTTTCCCATTTATCTGGGCTTGGGACTGGCACAAAGAAATACACTGGCTTATGCATACTCAGTGGCTGGGTGTGACGAGGGTGGACAGGATTAGGAATAAGTATATTAGAGGGTCAGCCTAGGTTGGGTAGTTTAGAGACAAAGCCAGAGAGGCAAGATTGTGTTGGTTTAGCCATGTGCTGAGGAGGGATGCTACAGATAAGAGAAAAAGAGGAAGGCCTAAGATAAGGTTTATGGATGTGGTGAGAGAGGACATGCAAGTGGTTGGTATGACAGACCAAGATGCAGAGGACAGGAAGAAATGGAAACAGATGATCTGCTGTGGTGACCTCTAACAGGTACAGCCGAAAGAGAAAGAAAAAGAACAGAAGGCTTATATAGGGGATTTTTGCCATTCCTCTTCCCTATTTCATAATTGTGCTTGTAGATACATATATATATATGTAGTTATGAAGAATGGACATGGTCACAATATAGCAGTCACAATGAATGTGAAGGGAAACAGCAGCGGAACCAGCCGTAATATTTAGTGCTGTTATATATTAGGATGGCCAGAGGTGAGCACACCTCTGCACCCTCAACCACAGGTAGGAGGCTAAAAGTGGAATGAACGATGTCTTCGTGCTAAGTCTGACTTTCAACTAGGTACAGGGCAGTCATGATCCCCAGTCAGACAAGCCTCAACCCGGATAACCACATGAACACCCCGACAATCAAACACATGTATGTGCCAGGACTATAGGCTTTGGAGATTTGAATACCCTCGGAGTGAGTCAACATGCGGCATGGGTCCAGAGCAGTAGGGAATAGGGAATAGCTAATGTGTAGTAGTGTGGTTTTCGCAACAGGTAAATGGACGATTGCTGTGTAAGTGAAGTGTTGAGGCGTGTGTTCGGGTAACTATGAACCATGGGTATACATATCAATGAAGCAGAACACCAATAGTGTGGTGGTTAGAGCATCCGCCCAACGAAAAGCCATTAACAGTTCAAGTTCGACTATAGCACATATCATTTTCCTTGTGGAATGATTGCCGCTATGCTGTAAAGCCAACATTTAAATATGTCAAAGTGAGTGTATGTATCGCATGGGACTATTAACAAGAACCCATCAATCAAAGTGGTACTGTCATAATGAATAAGGCACAAGTAAGCACAAATGAGCTGCAGGAAACATATGTAAGACACAGTAAGCATAGACAATTGCACCTGCGGGGGTGTAAGCAGCTCCCAGAATAGGAAATGTAACTTTGTATGTACAGATGTAATATTTATACACACACAATATATAAATATATATATATATATATATATATATATATATATATATATATATATATATACTCACATATATATGTGTGTATAGATACATGTCTACATACATATATGTATATATATAAAGAATGAACATCGTAACAATACAGCTTACACAAGGGATGTGAAGGAAATCGAGAGCAAGTATGGTATTATACAGTGCTGTCAGCGTATGTCATAAAAAGCTGCACAGATGTGAGCAGAGCACCGCCACTCACAATACAAACATGATTTTACCAGTGGGAATATCATCATTGAATTGCTAAGTCTACTTTACACACAGACGGAATGTAGGCCATGCTGGGCCCACCAAAACTTTTTAAGCGCAAATGGCTGTACCCATAACACAAGGAAAGGCACATATGTGGAAATATACATGGTGGGAGACCCTGTGAATACTCGAGGCAGGACAAAATGTGTGTAGGGCCCCAAATGCTCTGGAGAAGGCAATGTGTAAAGGTGTGTTATGGCTGCGATAACAAGTGAATAATGGATGTTATGCGTGTAAATTCAACATGTGTGTGATGGAGGAACTATGGGTATGCAATTATGGGTCCAGGTGTGCCAGTGTTGGCTGGGCTGGTTCATATGGGCTGCCCCGTGGAGGTCAGCTAGTTTGTAATAGGTATATATGCATACACACATGCAGACAACAATATGTTAGAGTACATTCTCTGTAACACACGTATTCCATTATTTGACATAAATAATATGAATGTGCACATGCAAACATTGACAGTAGATGGACTAATAGGCTGTGCAGAAGAGTGACGGGTGGATTCACACAGTATCCCATTCAAATTACCATCGGTAATCCGTACATGAACAAATTGTGACATCTGTCCGCAGTATAACGTGCTAAATACTGATTACAAGATAACTGGAGTGAAGTGTCAGTGTCACAATGAATAAGGCACTAGTATGCTAGTGAAGCATATATAAACACCATTACGCATGTGTAAGTGCATATGAGCGGGGAATGTATTGGTCTACAGGCACACAGATGTATATATATTCATAGATATATATATATATATATATATATATATATATATATATATATATATATATATATATATATATATAGATACATACACACAAATAGATGTATAGATATATATATCTAGACAGCAGGATATGAATATACATGTATGCATACATATGCAGGTATGTCTGTATATATATATATATATATATATATATATATATATATATATATATATATATATATATACATATATATATATATATATATATATATATATATATATATATATATATATATATATATATAAATAAATAAATATATATATCTTACATTAAATATACAAATGTATATGCCTAGGTTATGTTACAGCAGTTACGGGTAACATATTTTCCAACCGGGCATATGTTGATGGGAGGTCCAATAAACAAACATCTACCTCCCACTCCCACCCCCACCCCCTGCTAGGCCGCTGAGACATACAGACACACAATAAAGGTAAATGTACCACTGCTTCCCAGACCACCGTCAGCAAACTACCAGTGGGAGAGATCTACAAGGTCTACACTTTAAACATGGACAGCGATGTCCCTTGTGGGACACCAAACATTCTGTTCTTCTAGGCAAACCCAGTAATGATTGATGCAACCAGGATGTATCTGTACATGGAACAGTAAGTTGTAAAAGCCTGGTATCACATGGGTTGACACAATGTGCGGCATGTGTCCCGACACAGGGAGAGTGGGCAGTGTGTACGGGTGTGTTCATACCCTACCTGCGCTCACAGTAAGGATGACTGTTGTAGAGGAGTGTCAGGTAACGGAACTATGGGAATGCAATTATGGGCCTAGGTGTGTAGGTGTTGGCTGGCAGAGAAGTATTAGGACCGCCCCGTGGATCTACAAAATATTCTGATGTGGGTATAGCAGGTGCCCATACCTCCCAAACCTTAAGAGCACATCTACTGGATAGTCCGTAAATCATTGGGGGAACACATAGGGACCATATCATTGACCTGTCCCCGATTATCATGGATGTCCGTGATTACAAATCGTAATCTAACATAGTCCCAACTAAACCCCCCCTAGAACTAGTGATATTAGGACAGGCTGCAAAATATATGTAATGAATAATGACAACATGTAAAAGTCATAAACAGCATGTACCTCAGACAATAATGTGTATGTATACATATGCTCTGGCACTGTCAATGTGTCAGGTTAATAGCATCAAACATCGAAATGTGTCCCTGAGGGTGTTATGCAGTGTCCCTGATTCAGTGATCACTCTTCCCCATTCGTGTGAGAGATCTGCTAGTGACAGAAAGTGCATATTCCACCGACTAACTTAGAAAGATGATAGAATAATAGGTTGGGGTTATCACCTGTTCACCTTTGAAAGGGATACTACCCTTTGGGCAGGTGTGTCCTGCAAAATAAATGGACTTATGGCAAATGTCCAGTGATTTAGGGCAAATAATTCCTAAATTGTATGTAGTAGTTGCATAAAAGAATTATTTTGTATCTGGAACACATAAATGTTATAAGAAACAGTATAAGCAACTATAATGCTGCAGGAATACTCTTTTATTTAGGCAAATCAGTAAAGTACTCTCCTTTCTACTAGCTGGGGGTATGTGTTACCCTGCAAATTCTGACATCTCTACATACAGGTCCTATAGGGTTGCCACCTTTCCAAATGGCCAAAGTGGGACATGTTCTGTAGAAATGTCAGACTTTCCAGGATGAAACATACCTACAGCTGCGCATAGTACAGAATTATACTTATTTGCACAAATAAAAGTTAGTCTAGTAACATTTTAATTGCTTATGCTATTTCACATAACATATAGAAGTGTCATATATAAAATAACTGTTTCATGTAACTATTAAGGAAACGTAGAATATAATATTGTCCTGTAATCAGGACATTTGCTATGTCTTGATTATTTTAGCAGGACACAACTGCCTAAAGAGGGACTGTCCCTTGCAAAATGGGACAGGTGTTAACCCTAAAGCCGCACCTTGGACAATTTACAAGGAGGCAAACCTACAATACGTATGCGCTAGCATGAGTCGGCAGATGGATGTGGCTCCCAAGAGCTAATTACTTGTCTGTACTGAAGAGTATCAGTACCCATGTATCAGCCAGACGAGAGCATATTGTATAAGGAACACACAAATAAAATGATTAATTCACTGGACAGGCCACCAATACCCTACAGTCGAACACCATTCTGTCGCCTAATGGGTAGCCATTCCCGATACTGTAGTCATATAGTACGATGTAATAGGTATCACAAGGTAATATTGTGGTTGTTGCTCTCACCTAGGGGTGTGAGTGACACATGCAAGCAACAATGTTGGTGCATGTGCAAGTGCGTGAGCGAGCAGCTGTAAGTGTGATTGGCGACTAGTATGCGAGTATTGCACTGGTAAAGCAATGTAGAGGCTTACCGAGTGTAAGAAGCTGTAACCACAGGTCTGTAGTCCTTATCACCGTGCAAACCCATGCACAATTGCTCCAAACTGCTTTAATGTGCCTTACTCCATCCATATCCAATGGGCATGTTCTGCCCTGCAAGCAAATGAACATCCTTTGCAAGGGTTGTAACCTGGACCCTGCGCACACAGCTAATGTGAATTACCAATACGCCATGGAAGATATATAGACAATGGACAGTAACACAAACATATCGTACAGCACAGTCATTCAGCAGTATAGGAATGTACCGTCAGATATGTCTGGACCACTGGTGTTTGCAGACCTGGCCTTCATGTGTTTAAGTGTGTGAGCATGGCCAGTATGACCATTCAGTATGTTGTCGAATGACATTGCCGTCATACCATCAAGTGTGTGAGCATGGCAAGTATGGCCAGCTGTATCACATGTGTTACATGTCTAGGTAGTCTGTAATGTGGTGATGACCTTTGTGTTGTACACTGACAGGTGGCATGCTGTGCTCGCAGGGTATCCATCGGTCATGTGGCATTGACTGTTGCTACATTTCTGCATAGTGGGGGGGAACGCCCGACTGTATCTACATTCCTACACAGGAGAAGGGGGGCACACCTGACTGTTGATATATGTGGACGTTGGATGGGGTGCACACCTGACACATGTACACATTTGCTAGTACTGTACTGGTATGTCAGGCACTCCATTTCAGTGTGTAGACCTACCTACTGTGCTGGCTAGAGGCATACCGGTGTATTACAGATCTTAGCCTTAATTACCAACATATTAGTTTCTGACTTCCTTGCCTTCAAAACCTACATCCAACTACCTGGCATGCTGTAGTCTGTTTGCGTGTGGTTGTAGGAGGCGTTACCCATAGGGCACATTCAGAGGCCATAGTTCAGCATTTGTTTGTGTCGGCCTACACCTGTCCAGCTGGTTGAGACTTGTGTGGGCTGTAAGGACACACATGATGCTCAGCCCATTACCCGCAGTGGGTATGACACCCTGTGTACTACTGGCTACTATGGTGACTCAAGTATGTGCTACAGATGTCATGGTGCCACTATGGATGTCTACCATTTGCTGCCTTAACATTCGGCCGCCAAATTTCCTTGCATGCGAACATCCATACCATAGCTATAGGTACCAACACATTCTAATACAACTGCCAGTTAGTAGGTTGATTGACTATCCTTGAGGATGGTGCTGGAGGGCTGCCTATGTCGGATGCACATAGTGCACTCGCTATACATGGCTGAGCACAGGTAGTGTCATGTTTGGCATCCCTTTTACTGTCTGTGCAAGTCAGAGATGGTGACATTCCCCGGGTCTCTACTTTGTCAGTGCATATGCTATGCATTGCCTCTTTGCCAAGGCCAGGTCATACTGGGCACGCATCCTTCCGTCTACTGGGTCCGGCTCAGGTTGTTCCTGCTCCGAGTCACTTTGTGCCTGTACAGGCCTTGGCATTGGTGGGAGGCTGTGTGGCCCTGCCCCATGCTGTTCCTGCTTCAGCTGTTTCTGTAGCATCATATTGTGTAGCATAGCACATACCATAACAATTTGGGTGCATGTAGCTGGTGAATAATGCAAGGCTCCACCGGATGTGTCCAGACACCGGAACTGTGACCTGAGCATCCCAAACACACGTTCTATTATATGTCTGGCCTGTGCGTGTGCCTCATTATGGTGTTGTTGGTCAGGTGTGTGTGCATTTCTGATGGGTGTCATCAGCCATGGCTCCAGTGGGTACCAAGCATCCCCACTAGGTGACTGTAGGGGATGTCCATATTGCAAAGCTGTGGTACAGCTGTGTCAGATGCCATATATTGGAATCGTTATAGCTTCCAGGGCAGTCAGCACACACATTCAGTATAATGCCCTGGGCATCGCA
Organism: Protopterus annectens; assembly: GCF_019279795.1. Classification (NCBI taxonomy): domain Eukaryota; kingdom Metazoa; phylum Chordata; order Ceratodontiformes; family Protopteridae; genus Protopterus; species Protopterus annectens. Next base: position 508,919,479 of record NC_056728.1, on the reverse strand, counting down.
TATGAACTGGCAGTTGATGGAGGGGATGCCCCTGCGGGTAATGTAGGCCCTGCCCTGCTCACCGGGTGGTGCTTTGATGCATATGTGTGTGCAGGCTATAGCACCCACTACCCCAAGGTAGTCTGCCATTTGGTGGAAGAGACGCATTTTGCTGGTCAACACCTCACGTGTGTTGAGGAAATGTACGTGCTCACTGGCATGTGGTGACATGGCATCCAGGAATTGGTGGAATACCCTGGATGCAGATGCCTGTGAGATCCCCATGATATCCCCAGTTGTGCTTTGGGAGGTACCTGTGGCTAGTATACCTAGGCCTACACATACCTTGGTATCCACTAGGATGGGTTCCCCTCTGCCTGTCCGATGTGTCAGGTGTGGCCAGCACAGCTCAACAATCTGCTGCAGGAGGTCTCTGTCCACCCTATAGCGCTCCACTATCTCCAGCTCATATAGCACCTGGTAGGTTACCCTGGGTCTGTATAGTCTTCTCTGTCTCCTCACTGTGGGTTGTTTGGCAGCATTCACAACCTCACCACCCTCAGCCTCTTGCACATGTTGGTCTATGTTGCCTGCTGCAGCCCATCTCATTTCATAGGTTTGTTTGTTAAAATTTCCCCACATGTATACACCGGTGGTGTAGAGAGAGGAAAAACCCGAGGGGAAGGTGCTTGCTTACTTTATCGTAGTGTTCTGGGCTAGGCTGGTCTGCTCATTCTGTAAACTGCTGATTCTGATAAATATCACCTGTTTGCCCAGCTTGTTCACTTTGATTACTCTCCTACTGTTGTTGTCCCTCCCAATTGCACTAGACAGGTATAGATACACCCCCTAGCTTAGGCGTGCTCAGCTAGGAACAATCCCGAGACACTGGGCTCCAATCCACGTACAGTATGCCTGACACCCCCCCGATGATTTCACCTATATTCGAGTCCTGCACCTGGCTGTCTATACACATACACTCTTGGGACCTGCATCACACCCTGGGGATAAACGGGATTCACTATTTTCCACCTCATTTACGTAGTATTGTCTTCTAATGCATAGTGACATGACCCATACTGAGCCTCCCCAGAAATAACCACTGCTTACTGTCATGCAGACCCGCACACAACTAGTTAAAAGTGCCTTACTATCACCGTATTCAATGTCACTTGTTCTTCCCAGCAACAAAACAACCGGCCTCTGCACAGCTCGAATCCAGGACCCTGCAAACCACAGACAATGTGCTTTACCACTAAGCCATGGCAGATATACATACATCTGAGGTTATCATGTACAGATCATCCAGCACAAGCATTCAACAGTATAGGACATGTATTCCATCATGTAGACTTCTGTGTGCTAATGTACATATGCACACACATATGTAGGTATAGAATATATATCTCAACAGCAAACCACGTGACACCAAAGCATTAGACAAGAATGAAAAGGAAACCACATGCACCTCCTGCATTATGTCATCATCATTCTCTTTCGGCTTTTCCCGTTAGGGGTCGCCACAGCGGATCATCTCTTTCCATTTCTTCCTATCCTCTGCATCTTGCTCTGTCACACCAACCGCCTGCATGTCCTCTCTCACCACGTCCATAAACCTTATCTTAGGCCTTCCTCTATTCCTCTTACCTGGCAGCTCCATCCTTAGCATCTTTTTCCCAATATACCCATCATCCCTCCTCAGTACATGTCCAAACCAACGCAATCTCGTCTCTCTTGCTTTGTCTCCAAACTGTCCAACATGAGCTGACCCTCTAATATACCGATTCCTAATCCTATCCATCCTAGTCACACCGATTGCAAATCTTAACATCTTTAACTCTGCCACATCCAGCTCCGACTCCTGCCTTTTTGTCAATGCCACTGTCTCCAACCCATATAACATAGCTGGTCTCACTACACTCTTGTAGACCTTCCCTTTCACTCTTACCGAATACCCGTCTGTCACAAATCACTCCTGACACTCTTCTCCACCCATTCCACCCTGCCTGTACTCTCTTCTTCACCTCTCTTCCACATTCACCATTACTCTGAACTGTTGATCCCAAGTACTTAAACTCGTCCACCTTTACCAACTCTGCTCCCTGCATCCTCACCATTCCTCTACCCTCCCTCTCATTGACACACATATATTCTGTCTTAGCCCTGCTGACCTCATTCCTCTGCTCTCTAGAGCATATCTCCACCTCTCCAGAGTCTCCTCAACCTGATTCCTACTCTCACTACAGATCACAATGTCATCTGCAAACATCATAGTCCACGGGGCCTCCTGTCTGATCTCATCTGTCAACCTGTCCATCACCACTGCAAATAAGAAAGGACTCAGAGCTGATCCTTGATGTAATCCCACCTCCACCTTAAACGGATCTGTCACTCCCACTGCAGTCCTCACCACTGTCACACTACCCTCGTACATATCCTGCCCCAAAAAATGAACATCCTTTGCAAGGGTTTAATAACCCTGGTAACGGACCCTGCGCACACAGCTAATGTAGCGAATTACCAATCGCCATGGAAGATATATATGAACTGGCGGACAGTAACACAAACTATATCGTTGCAATTACCTTGAGGCGCGGTCATTTCCAGCAGTTATAGGATGTACCGTCAGTGGAATATACTGGACCACTGGTGTTTGCAGACCTGGCGCTTATGTGTTTAGTGTGTGAGGCATGGCCAGTATGACCATTCAGTTATGTTCAATCGAATGACATTTGCCATCATACCATCAAATTATTGTGAGCATGGCCAGTATATTGGCCAGCGCATCACATGTGTTACATGTCTAGGTAGTCTGTAATGTGGTGATGACCTTTGTGTTTGTACACTGACAGGTGGCATGCTGTGCTCGCATAGGGGTGTCCATCGGTCATGTGGCATTGACTGTTGCTACATTTTACCATGCCTTACTTGCATGTGGCAGCAGCAGGTGGGGGCATACAACGGCTGTATCTACATTCCCTACAGGAGGAGGGGGGCACACCTGACTGTTGATTATATGTGGGCGTTGGATGGGGTGCACACCTGACACATGTTTTACATTTGCCTTTAAATTACTGTGTACTGGTATGTCAGGCACTCCCATTTCAGTGTGTAGACCTACCATACTGGCCGCTGGCTAAGAAGGCATACGATTGTGTATTACAGATCTTAGCCTTGAAATTACCAACATATTAGTTTCTGACTTCCTTGCCTTCGAGCCTGTCCAACTTCCACCTGGCATGCTGTAGTCTGTTTTAGCGTGTGGTTATTGTGGTTGTGAAGCGTTACCCATAGAGCACATTCCAGAGGGCCATAGTTCAGCATTTGTTTTGTGTTCGGCCTACACCTGTCCAGCTGGATTTGAGACTTGTGTGGGCTGTAAGGACACCACCACATGATGCTCAGCCAGTACCGCGGTGGGTATGACACCTGTGTACTACTGGCTACTATGGTGACTCAGGTACTGCTACAGATGTCATGGTGCCACTATGGATGTCTACCATTTGCTGCCCTTAACATTAGGCGTAAATTTCGCTTGCATCTGAACGGTATCCATTACCATAGCTATGGGGTACCAACACATTCTAATACAGCTGCGCCAGTTGGTATTGGGTTGATTGACTATCCTTGAGGATGGTGCTGGAGGGCACTACGCGGATGCACATAGATGCACTTTCGCTATACATGGCTGGAGCACAGGTAGTGTCATGTTTGGCATCGCTTTTACTGTCTGTACAGAGTCAGAGATGGTGACATTCCCGGGTCTCTCGCTTTGTCGATTGCATATGCTATGCATTGCCTCTTTGCCAAAGGCCAGGTCATACTGGAGCGCATCAACTTCTGTCTGCTGGGTAGCATCAGGTTGTTCCTGCTCTGAGTCACTTTGTGCCTGTACAGGCCTATAGCAGCATTGGTGGGAGGCTGTGTGCCCTGCCCATGCAATGTTCCTGCTTCAGCTGTTTCTGTAGCATCATTATTGTGTAGCATAGCACATACCATATGCAATTTGGGTGCATGTAGCTGGTGAATAATGCAAGAGCTCCACCCGGATGTCCAGACACGGAACTATGACCTGAGCATCCAAACACACGTTCTATTATATGTCTGGCCTGTCGTCGTGTGCCTCATTATGGTGTTGTTGGTCAGTGTGTGTGTGCATTTCAATTAAGATTACAATGTCTCATGGCCAGCCATTAAGCTCCAGTGGGTACCAAGCATCTCCACTGGGTGACCGTGAGGATGTCCATATTGCAAAGCTGTGTAGTACAGCTAATGTCCAGATGCCATATATTAGGAATGCGTCATGCCTTCCAGGGACAGTCCAGCACACACATTCAGTATAATGCCCTGGGCATCGCTATGAACTGGCAGTTGATGGGAGGGATGCCCCTCGTTAAGATGTAGCAAACCCTGCCCTGCTCACGGGTGGTGCTTTGATGCATATGTGTTATTGCAGGCTATAGCACTACTACCCAAGGTAGTCTGCCATTTTGGTGGAAGGCAGCATTTTGCTGGTCAACACCTCCGCGTGTGTGTTGAGGAAATGTCACGTGCTTTCACTGGCATGTGGTGACATGGCATCCAGGAATTGGTGGGCCACCCTGGATGTAGATGCCTGTGAGATCCCCATGATATCCCCAGTTGTGCTTTGGGAGGTACCTGTGGCTGAAGTAATACCCTAGGCCTACACATACCTTGGTATCCACTAGGATGGGTTCCCCTCTGCCTGTCGTTGGTTGTGGCTGAGGGTGTGGCAAGCGGCACAGCTCAACAATCTGCTGTGGGAGATTCTCTGTCCACTATGAGCTCCACTATGCCAGCTCATATAGCACCTGGTAGGTTACCCTGGAGTCTGTATAGTCTTCTCTGTCTCCTCACTGTGGGTTGTTTGGCAGCATTCACAACCTCCGCCACCCTCCAGCCTCTCTGCACATGTTGGTCTATGTTTGCCTGCTTGCAGCCAGCATCTCATTGCGGATACTGTTGTTTGTTAAAATTTCCCCACATGTATAGCATGCGGTGGTTGTAGAGGGGAAAAACCAGAGGGGAAGGTGCTTGCTTACCTTTTATCGTTAGTGTTCTGGGCTAGGCTGGTCTGCTCATTCTATGAAGCTGCTGATTCTGATAAAGTATCACCTGTTTGCCCAGCTTGTTCACTTTGATTACTCTCACTACTGTTGTTGTCCCTCCCAGATTGCACTAGACAGGTATAGATACACCCCCTAGCTTAAAGCGCGTGCTCAGCTAGGAACAATCCCCGAGACACTGGGCTCCAATCCGCATTACAGTAATGCCTGACACCCCGATGATTTCACCTATATTCGACCGAGTCACTGCACCTGGCTGTCTATACATACACTCTTGGGACCTGCATGCGCACCCTGGGGATAAGCGGGATTCACTATTTTCCACCTCATTTACGTAGTAATATTGTCTTCTAATGCATGAGTGACGCACCTTGGCCAGCATACTGAGCCTCCCAGAAATAACCACTGCTTACTGTCATAAAGGTACAGACTGCGCACACAACTAGTTAAAAAGTGCCTTACTATCACCGTTATTCAATGTCACTTGTTCTTCCCAGCTTGGCTCAAAACCCGACTCTGCACAGCTCGAATCAGGACCATGCCAAACCACAGACAATAGTAGCTTTACCACTAAGCCATGGCAGATATACATACATCTGAAGTTATCATGTACAGATCATCCAGCACAAGCATTCAACAGTATAGGACATGTATTCCATCATGTAGATTTCTGTGTGCTAATGTACATATGCACACACATATGTAGATATAGAATATATATCTCAACAGCAAACCACGTGACACCAAAGCATTAGACAAGAATGAAAAGGAAACCACATGCACCTCCTGCATTATGTACTGGTGTTAATATAAAGGCAAGTGTGTTTCTGGGCATCACACAGGTTCAGACTGCATTCAGGGTAAGATTAGAGCTGCTGACATTACTCACCAGACCTATTGCCGAATGTATGGGTATGTCTTGCCAACCCAGTCTCTTGGACAATTGCGACATTTATGGCCACTATATAGGAAAACAACAAAACACGCTCCTCAACACATCCAGTAGCTTGCCTCTCACAGATACCAACACATAGGATATGACTGGAAAACACACACCTGTCATGCCTTGGAATAGAACACCTACCTGTCTATTCTGCAAAATGCGCTACCATTATTACTGGGACACAGCACTCGCAGAATTGTACTTCTAGGTGGGTGGCATCATCAGCAATGGCAAAGTCGGCGATAGGGATTGTATGGAATGAGAGCAGTCTAAAAGCATTATTCTGTCCCCAGGCAGATGGAGACAGATACACACACTCAAACACACACACACGCGCATGCAGTTGTCATGGCTGGGATTAGAGTACTGACCTAACTACCTTATCACACTATAGTATTACGCACTTACAGAACGCACTACCAAGATTACTGGGACACAGTACTCCCAGAGGTGTACTTCTAGGTGGGTGACATCATCAGCATTGGCAAAGACAGCGATAGGGATTGTATGGAGTGTGAGCAGTCTAAAAGCATTATTCTGTCCACAGACAGATGGAAACACACACACACACAGTTGGCATGGCTGGGATTAGAACACCGACATAACTACCTTATCATACTACAGTATTACGCAGTTACAGAACGTGCTACCAAGATTACTGGGACACAGCACTCCCAGAGGTGTATTTCTAGGTGGGTGACATCATCAGCATTGGCAAAGACGGCGATAGGGATTGTATGGAGTGTGAGCAGTCTAAAAGCATATTTCTGTCCCCAGGCAGACGGAGACAAACACACACACCAGTGGTGGGATCAGGACAACTGCCTATCTACAGACCACTATTACAGTACTACATAGATACGAGCCACACCACAGACACTGCACCTTCCAAGACTGTCAATATGACTTTCTAGGAATGTGGACATCGACATGGATGCTGGCAGTTATGATGTACATACCTGTGAACCTGTGTGTTCAATGTAGGAATCCATACTGAAGTGGAGTATAACATCTGTTGACTGGATGACTACTATCACTATACAGGGTTACAATGGCCATGCCCATACACATAGAGGCACATAACCAACACAAGATGTCACTGGGCATGCTTACACACTTAGTAGTACAGGGTTGTTTTGTATGCACTCTGATTCTAAACACGGAAGGGCACAGTGGCCATACTATTACAGTTAGATGTGAACAACACATTGTAATGGACTCCAGTGTCCATAGTTGTCATTGTTAGCAGGAACGCTGCACTACATATATCTGACACCAGTCTTCTACACAACGTCTGCTGCTGTCTGTCACCTTAGATGTACCAATCTATACCTGACACACTACTACCATCCGTGGTGATGTCCTGACAGGAATGGCTACTTTGTCCATATAGTGCCATTCATAGTCGAATGTCCTGAGACCAGGTTAACACCCTGACACCTAGAGGACACCTGTATTGTATGTGTATGCTAAACAGTGCTAGATGTGTAGCATTCGTAATCACAGCTGCCCAATGTAGCTCCAACAATGGGGAATACTGACATCTGTGCAGTGAGGAACACCTGGCTGAAGGCTCAGTTGTGCACAATAGCACTACCACCGTATACCTCAGAACCAGACATGTGCGCCATAACAGAGGTGCGGACCGCTCCAGGTGGTGGTGTCCCCACGTACATGAAGGCCACTCACATGTACTGATCATTTTACCCTCAAAATGCATCACAGATGTGTCAGGTGCAGATCACAGTGTCAAAAGCCGCATTCTAGTATGTAGCCCTCAGACATCACCATGTCCTTGGACCAGCAACACACATCCAGACATGTGGTACGACATATAATAGTACAACATCATGTGACCCATGACCAGTGGACTTTACCTAGCTCTACATCAACTGTGCAGACTACCCATGTACTGACACAGTTGCATCATGTGTTATGCAATGCAATGATACCACTTTTCATAACCAGGTCAGCTGTACATATAACAGGGGCCCTCGGTCATATACAGCAGTAACAGATGACTGTTGCTGTACACCAGTATACACCCTCATGTTTGGATATGACATGCATGTACCTGCTATGGGTATGTACATGCCACACACACACACACACACACACACACACACACACACACACACACACACACACACACAAAACACATATGTATATAGCATAGCTGTTGCTGTCCTTTGTGCAGACAGGTGGGTACAGCAATTACACACGTGCACATAGAAGGTAGGTCCATTTCTGTTGAATGCTAACAGTACATAAGGTGTGATATCAATGTTGAGTGAGTTAACATTCCCTCTGTACTGATTACCCATGACAACTATCATATCATACAACAGTCCATGTGTCACGTATGTCATCACACATGTCCACCAATTGCAATGCCTACAAACATGGCAAAATGACAGGAATGTAGGACCTACACACATGTACATGTAGTGGTGTGCGTTCAGCTACCATGCGTGTGTAGTAGCTGATGTTTGCAGATGACGTGTGTCTTACTACAACATGCAGTTGCAATGCAGCCCCATCATAGCCAACTGTATATGGTGATATGTTGACAGTACGGTAAGATGTACATCAGGTATGGATGGATGTGTGGACATAACTAATTTGTGGGGCATCTTTGTAGATGGATGTTTGCTGAGGACAGCTCACAGGTGTGTCACAAGCAGTCCTACAATAACATGTGCAAACACTAAGCTATGGTTCTGTTAATTGAAGGGGAACACATACAACCTACACAGCGATCAGGGTGCCACTGACTGTAAATCACTTGACACCTGTAACACTTAAGACCTCCCGTGTGCATATATCAGCACAATTGCCAAAGGTAGCGTCGGTACACATTGTAATGCGGGCAATACTGCTGCATGTCTGTCATACATATCATAAGATAGCAGGTGTTTGATTCACAGTACTGCCATGTGTGTTTGCTTGTGTGTCCATATATGTCACGTATGGTGAGGAATACATCTGAATTGTTACTCACTCTCCTGTACACTGTTGTAGAGATCTGTACATACTGCATTGTAGAAAGCAAGATATAGGCAGGGGTGGGGTGTGTATCGCACACGTGTGCTATCTGTATGTGCATGACATAGGTGCATTCAATTGGGGACTCCACAGTGTGTGTGTGTGTGTGTGTGTGTGTGTGTGTGTGTGTGTGTGTGTGTGTATATATTTTTGGCTATCTGGTTCATGGAGTGAGGATGTATGTTACCATAGTGAACCCCTCCAGATGATGCAATCTGCTACCCTGCTGATGCCATCGATCTTAGGCATTACTGACTACCTGTACATGTGTATTCTCTGTGTCGCATCATGTGTGTGCAGAGTACTGTAATGGTGGTTACCACATAGGCAAGGGTCCTCACCTCAACACTATCAAGTGTGTATGTGTGTGTGTGTGTGTGTGTGTGTGTGTGTGTGTGTGCGTGTGTGTGTTAGTGTCGTTAACCCCGTGAGTGTGGGCGTGTTACGGTGTGTCTGAATACATGTGTGTGAATACGTGTGCATGTGTGTAGTTGTGTGTTTGCATCCTGTAATGTGAATGTGTATTACTGCTACACAGTGAGGCCTCACGCTATCAACTGGCCTCTACACTTGTCATCAGCTAGACTGCTATGTAAACTCCCCACCCCATGTAACTGTACCTGTGATGTCACCCGGTATGGATGTCACGTCTCTAGCCACTGTAGCTTAGTACACAGCTCCCATGCTCCTGGATCAGTAGATGTGCAGACATCTTTGGAATGTCAGCCTTTCTAACACTGAGGTTGAGGCTACAAATAGCATGCTGGTATTGCCATACATACCTGTGAGTAGTCCACATTTACACATGGGAAACTAACTGCAAACACTGACACTCAATGGCACATGCAATTAGGCCTGAAGGAGGGAAGCAGGACATCGTGACCAACATGCTGTTACTGTTGTTACCAAGACACATACTGTGAACAGAAAACAATGCATTCTAAACCTGTACTACATGGTATGTCTGCTGCGTGTCAACAGTACACAACAATTGTAATCTACACTTATCTCCCTGTTCTGTTCACCCTGTGCATCAGACCATATGAGCATGTCCCTGCACCGATGGTGTGGATGACAGAGATGCAGCACAGGCATAATCATATGCACAGGGTGATAATGTTTGCCAGGAGCCTAGGCTGCACCAGTGGATGACATCATGTGTGTGGGTTAGGGGTTGTTATGTATGTGTGTGTTGCGATGCCCTACAAATGTTTCTGGTGTGTGCCTGTACGTGTGCACACAGTTCTGCCATGTGTCTGGCCTACACAGGGGTATTATTGACAGCTCCAGACTGTACAGACCAGGTTCTACAGCTCACGATGTCTGGCCATGGCCACGTGACCTGTGCCTGACAGGGATTGAATGGGCACTACCAGGCAGAGGTGCAGATTGGGTACTGTCCGATGACACATGTCCACTAGAACCGTTTCCCTGTTGGGACCATCCAGGGTCACGTGCACGTGGCCTGCTGTGTCCTGGTGTGATAAGCGCAGCACCAGTTGCACTGCTGTTGCTACCGCCACTATGGGAGCGGCCATGTGAGGTAGCTCGTTCACATAGACCTGCACCAGGTGACATAGCTGGCCTACATCCATGTGCCTTATGCCTCACTCCTACCAGATGTTTCAGCACACACAGCTCATGCTCACAGATTTTCATGCCATGGTCAAGGATTCCAACCATGTCATCCAATCATCTTTCCAAAACCTCAGCAGTCTGCTGTTAAGCATTTGTCATTGCCTGGATGTTGTTGTTTAAAGAATAGATAGCAGCCCTCTGAAGCCTCTGCCCTTCTCTGTTCTGCCATTCAGCATGTGCCTGTTCCACCATTACAGCCTGAAACATGCGTCTGGTGACACCAGTTTCTGTGCTCTGTCCTGCAGGGGCATGTCGGCCAGAGGTCCTCCTATGAGTAGCACTGGCCACATGCCTGTGTGGACCATCTCCAGTCATTTGCCTGACACCATGGTGTGAATACACACCTTCCATAGCCACCACACTTTCCTGCTCCAAGCTACCACATGCCAACTGTCCTTCCTCTATGGCCACTGGTGATGGGGTATATGTTGGCATGAGATCTGTGTGCGGGGATGAGGGGGATATAGCTAGAATGGCAACCAATGGCACAGATTCGACCCCTGACAACCCTGCTGTGCCTCAAGCATATGTTCATCATCACTGCTAGAGTCTGTGAGGACACTAACATCAGATGGACTGCAGGAGGGTAACACACCTACATCACTTGTGAGGGCAGACAAAGACTCTACATTACAATACAGACACACACAGACACACACAAACACACAGACACACACAGACACACAACATGCATGTGATATGACAGAAGACATGCAACATGCATGTGATACAGCAGATGGCATGCAGCTCTCACAATAATAGTGGTAGTTATCTTGCATCCCTGGGTTGCACACAACAGTATGCATGTGTCATAGCAGAAGCAATGCATTTCATACAATCATGGTAGTAAGCATGCATCCCTGTGTTACACCATGTGGACCAGCACAGGTTTACAGTACATATGGCTAATGTGTGGCTTATGACCTTGACATTAACATGCAGTATTCACAAGAACAAGGAAAACTGGAAACTCTCAAAAACAAGCGAGCCGGAATTCTGCAGAGAGGGCAGTCCCAGTAGATACACACGAAGCGAGTCAATTAACGTTCAAACAGTTTATTAAAACATGCAACGTTTCCGTTGCTCCTGCAACTTCTTCAGAAAAATCAAAAATAGTATAACAAATGTTTATAGCAGCAGTGTTGATTTTAAAAACTCGTGTGGCTATCATAGCCAATCAATTCATCTAGTGTGATACATATTAATGAGCATTCTCCGTGCATTAACCCTATAATTACATTTCTCTGTTAAAACCCTAACAATCACCCTATTCAAGTTCCATTACAATAACCTACTATCAGTTACAATTCATGGCTTATAATTGACTCGCTTCGTGTGTATCTACTGGGACTGCCCTCTCTGCAGAATTCCGGCTCGCTTGTTTTTGAGAGTTTCCTTGTTCTTGTGAAGTTTATTATGGCTTCCGGAACCCTGTCTAGCCCGAGCAGTCCACCTATGTTGAGTCCACAAAATATGGGCTCATGGAACAAAGGAGTAGATAACGACCAGAACAAAAACTTTTTAGAACTTTTACAGTCCATTTCTAAACGAATGGCAATATGGCAGAATGACTTGACAACTTGGACAGACGTAATAAACCTACCGCTAGTGACAACGCGGTTTTGGCTCCGTTATTTTCCTGTTCAGCAAATGGTAGCACTACTTCTATTACGAGCAGTATTCCACCGGGTCAACCAGATAGACTGCGGACTCAAACCATTACGGAGAACGGCAACAATACAGTGAGTGGCAGTAACGCAGAGCTTATAGGCTCCCTTTCATTTAAGGATTGGATTAACAACACAGAGACTTTAAAAACAGCCTTCAACTTAAACGAAGAGTGTCTGGCCAGCGAAGACAGCCATAGAAATGTAAGTAATACAGCAATGACTGAAAAACTAAAAGTTTTTGATACAAAACTAATGAAAATTAAAAAGTTACAGTTAGAAGTAACTTATTTTAAACAATGTCTCAAAGAGAGACTTGTTCCTAAGGGGCTGCGCTGTTTTCATTTTCCTACAGGCTTAACCCCTGAATAACCCTTCCATAGAGACTTAATTAACTTATTTGACAATACAGGATTCCAATTAATGGAACTGATGATCAAATATTATTCTTTACAAATTGATGAACTTTTATTTGAAGTCCAAAACATCGATGATGATATAAAAAATGACTGTGACTATTACAGATATAAATATGATTACTCTAGAGTGTTTGACAGTATTGACCAACTGATGGACAAATTAAAACAGACAAAAGTGAAGAAACTGACTAGAGAACGGTTAGCGTATTCAAACAATACTGCATATCCGGTACCCCATGAGTCACAAATTTGGTCTAATAAAACGTACCCTTCTAACAACAAAAATGTCAAACAGTCGAATAACGACTATGACAAAACACCTAGGCAAGAACAAGTTTCTACAACAGAAGGTCCTTTGAGACGAAGTGAAAGGTTGCTTTCCAATAGAACTAATTTAAACATCAACAACGATTCAAGGCAACAGAATGACCCTAATGAGCCGTTTTTTCAGAAGGACGGGCAGCAATTGAACACAACTTATGCCAGAGCTGCCCGGAACCAGAAACCCAGATACTGGAACAACAAGAACAAACACTAACTAACAAACTTGTCGTGTTAAAAAATTCAACTGGGGACTTTGTTATTTATAATTACTCATCCATTGAATTGGACCCTGTACTTATTGATGTCCTTGCCAAAGGTAACACATTTGTGCCAACTAAGAGTATGAACCTTGCACAAGTTTTGATAGAACTGAAGTGTTTTGTTAGAAAACTGAATTTAACCTGTTTATTAGGTAACAATGACACCAACAGTATTAAATTCAAACCAGCAAGCACTTTCAATCCACCACTTCACCCCTTATTGAATCTTTTTGAGGGTGTATCAGAAATGGACATCAGACACTTGTATTCTCGTCCAAGACATTCTAACATGCAGGACAACATTACAAAAAAAGAAAAGGAAGCCCTAGAATTATTGAGAATACAAGGGGTGAGATGCATAAAACCTGATAAGGGAGGGGGCCTTGTTATTTTAGATGTAGATGACTACATCCATAAGATGGAAGAAGTACTGTTAAGCACAGCTTATAGTGTAGCCACACTAAATGAGTACAATATAGCTCAAAGTAGGGTAAAGGGCTACCTGAGGGACCTTTTTATCGAAGGCAGAATTGATTTGGATACATTCAATTTTATAAACATCCCATTTCCTAAGCTTGCAGTAATGTTCGGAATACCGAAAATCCATAAAAACCTTAACAATCCCCCTATGAGATGCTTAATAGATGCAAGAGCTTCCCTTACATACCCGTGTTCAAAACTAGTTGATTTTATTTTACAAAAATACATCAAGAAATTATCCCAAATTTGTAAAGACTCTTGGTCATTGCTAACAAACTTAAATGACATAGAAATGGATATTGAAGACAACTTTATAACAATAGACGTAATTGATTTATATACGTCTATACCCCATATGGAAGCTACTGAATGGTCTGAACTAGTACTGAAACACCTTGAAGCACCAGCCGATGAAATTAAACTAGTCACTGAACTAATAGACATCATTTTGAGCAATAATTATTTTACTTTCAACAACACTTACTACTTACAGAAACAAGGCGTAGCGATGGGCTCGCCTTGTGGAGCTAGTTTAGCAAACATTGTAGTAGCCCATTGGGAGAAAATATTCATCTTTGATGAAAGTTCTAGGAATAGTAAAATTAAACTATATACTAGATTTCTTGATGATATACTTGTCATCTTTAAGGGTACTCAACAAGAAGCCTCTGAATTTGTGGAATATTTAAATTCAACAACAAATTTCTTTAAATTCACTTATACTTTCAACTCGAGCCAAATTGACTATCTGGATCTCTCTTTAATTAGAGACACGAATTCGAATGGAATAATATCAAACATATACCGAAAACCAACACACTGTAACTCTTATTTACATTTTTCAAGTGCCCACCCTTTCAAAGAAAAACGTTCAGTTGTTAAGGGACAATTAGTGAGGGCCACAAGATTATGTACACGGGACAACGACTTTGATAGTGAATGTGACAATTTAAGAAATATGTTCACAAATCGTGGGTACCCCAAGTCATTAATACTAGAAATAACTAGTGAAATTAAACTGAAAAGAATGAAAGGAATGTTAACAGCCATTCTTAGAAGAAAAGAACCAACAAACAGAATATGTATGGGACTGACTGACATGGCACACTTAGAAAATTCAACAGTGAGAGAAAGAGCTACGGTAACATCACTGGTAGCATCTGCTAGGAGCAAAGAGAAGGCTGACATTAGTTTTATAACAACATTTAATAAAGACAGTGATGCTATAGTATCGATATTAATTAAGAATTGGCAACTGTTGGGGAGAGATTTTAACCTATGGACTAGATTAGGTACTAGGTTCCAAGTTATTTTTAAGAAGGGAACAAATCTGAAAAAGACATTAGAAAATAAAGCTATAACCTTTAGCAACAAAACTAAAGGGTGCTTTCAGTGTGGAATGTGCAATATGTGTAAGAACATCAAACCTATGAACAAATTCACAGTCAACAAAATACCAACACAATTTTTGATAAAACAAAGACTTGACTGTAACTCTAAAAGTATTATTTATTTAGCACAGTGTAATATTTGTCCAGCTTACTATATAGGTAAGACGGACCGCAGATTTAGAGATAGAGTATATAAACATACATACGCTATCTCTAAAAACAAGAAGGAAAATGCCCTAGCAAGACACATTGAACAGTGTCCTGGTCACACTTTTTCATTTACAGCTATAGATCAAATAGCTGAAAATATTAGAGGCGGTCCAACATCTTTAACACTTGAATGTGCTGAACTAGTTTGGCAACTAAAATTAAATGCATGCACATTCCCCGGTCTGAATGACCATTGTAGTATTTCTTGTTGGCTGAAACTTAAAAGTTATATGAGACTATAAAGGAATTAATTATAGATAGGTATTTGTTGATAGATTTTTAACAAACACTCAAGGAAATGTATTTAACTAACTTATTTTATCTTATTTTATTTTTGAATAGAGTACCTTTAATGTTAGGAACAACTATAAGCCATGAATTGTAACTGATAGTAGGTTATTGTAATGGAACTTGAATAGGGTGATTGTTAGGGTTTTAACAGAGAAATGTAATTATAGGGTTAATGCACGGAGAATGCTCATTAATATGTATCACACTAGATGAATTGATTGGCTATGATAGCCACACGAGTTTTTAAAATCAACACTGCTGCTATAAACATTTGTTATACTATTTTTGATTTTTCTGAAGAAGTTGCAGGAGCAACGAAAATGTTGCATGTTTTAATAAACTGTTTGAACGTTAATTGACTCGCTTCGTGTGTATCTACTGGGACTGCCCTCTCTGCAGAATTCCGGCTCGCTTGTTTTTGAGAATTAACATACAGTATGACATGTAATCTGCTGACGTGTGTATTGACATGCATACATGTTTAACACAATGGTGTCCTGTCACATATACAGTGGAGTAATGATGTCACCTTGCAGTGTTGTCTGTCCGCCCTACAGATAAAATGCACATTTAGCAGATGTGCATGACCATTGCAGGGTATTATGAGGCATCTATATTGCTATACAGTGTGAAGTACAGACACAGTGCATATCCAGGACTGTGTGCATACACAATACATATATACTGTGGATTGTGACCCACATCGCTGGGGTGAATACACACTAAACCATGATGTGGAATGTGTGACACAGGTCACCGAAGGCCATACGGATGACACCCCTGCACATCTGAAAACATATTTTAGGTGCCTGGCAACCATGTCCACACATGGCAGACTTGTTAATACACCATGTCCCACATGACATTTGTGTACCACACACACAGGGTGCACTGCTGACAGTGATGTCCAACAGCAGCAAGGGAAATGTACTGTATCTGTGGCCTGATGTGGTTGTCTGTGTATGTATGTGTATGCTGTACAGGTGACTACTGTCATGGTGTGACACAGTCATGATGTTCAACACATCTTATGTGGTCAAATGATGTTATGCCTCCACAAGCTGTGCACAGGTCTGAAGGATGTCTAGAGTTCCACATCTGCAATATAACCATTCAACAAAGGCTATAGTTGGACCACGTGTAGCCAATGTACAACAGGGTGTACACACAAACACATCACATCTACTGTATGTTGCTCATATCTCTGGCCATCCTCCATGGCCATGTGTGAACATGTGTTGGCCAAATGGTTGTGATGGCCATCTATCTCACATGCCTGTGTTGTCCCATATGACATACACACATAGATGTCATATGCTCCACTGTCCACAGGGTTATGCAGACAAAGGGTTGTATGTTTGGTATGTGGGGCATGTTTTACGGGATAGTGAGTCAATGTTGCAACCGGCCCACTACATGTCATGGACATGTCAGATGGCACATCACAATGTGTGCACTCATGGCAGGGCCATAATCCACTCCGGTGAATCCTGTGGGCTGCCCATACTCCAGCTCACTGTGTAGTACTGTTTGTATACCCCACATGTGTAGTTCTGATGTGTAGTACATGTTCCTACATTGAACAGGACCTCCACCGTTGTATGCACAGCTGTCCACACATCTAGCAATGATAGTTTGTGAGGTTTCATGTCATTGTTTCACATAGTTTGTAAGTATTGCACATGGGTAGCCATTGTGATGGATTGCAGATGCGACCTGTATATTGTGACAGGACCATACATAGGTTCATAGGTTCATAGGTTCATACTAGGCTATCTGCCCAAGGGCATTTACAAGCCTAGCCCATAGTTTTGTGGCTTACACCACCCCTTTAATATGGGGAACTATACCCATTATTTTGCTGTGCCTCTGTCGAGCAGTGGCACTGAGGTAATCCCTGGGGTATATCTGCGATCTCCCATCCATTGGTCAAGATTTCTCTTGAACAAGGCCAGCGAGGTGCTCTGCCTCACATATACCGGGATTTTGTTCCACAGCATAGGGAGTCTTTGGGTGATGAATCTATCCCTCCAGCACGTCCTATTAATAGCCGTGTCGAGGTTTAAGTCTCCCGCCCTTGTGGCTCTAACGGATCTAGATTTTTTGAGGTGAAGCATATTCATCAAATCTGGGTTTGACATGGCCTTGTATGTCAGGCAAAGGTCACCTCTGAGCAGCGGCGACTGAATAGAGCTGGAGTTCTTTCAGTCGGGCAGCATAGGACAGATTTTTGAGACCCTTTATCCTTTTGGTGAGGAACTTTTGTAGCCTCTCCAGCTGCTGCAAGTGTCGGGTCAGATACATTCCGAATGGGGCATTGTACTCAATCATTGGTCTGATGAGTGACGAGTATAGGGAGACTATGACCTCCCTTGATCTAGATGTGAATCCCTTCATGATAAGGTGGGCAATGTAGAAGGTCTTCCTACCTTATGTGTACATGTGTTAAATGGCCACATGGCAAATAGATCTGTGCATTAACATGCCTGATACTTATAACTGTCTCACCTGCAATGGGCTGCTGTCTTAGCGGAATGCCAGAGGTACCTATATAGGGGTGACACAGCAGTATGATCATTATCCATGCCTGTATGACAGCTACAGGGTGCAATGTGCATGTTAACACATTCACCAGTACAATAGGATATACTATGGAGTATGCACATGTGTGCATACACAGAGTAGCATACTATAGTATGCAGCATGTGTGTATACATGCCTTGCATATGATGTTACATTACATATTGTACAGTGACACATGCAACTATATGGGATATAATAGTTATATTTGCAGTAGTGACTTACCAGGCAACTCCAGGCTCGGTGTTTGAGAGACACCCACCTCCACAATGTCAGCTAAGGCTTGTGGATGCTGTTCTTTTGTGTCCCCAGGTTGGCCAGTAGCTCCTCGGTATGTGTGAGTGGGGGCTGGGTTGGTGGCCCACCACCTGTTGCACCTTGTTCCCTGGTGATTGCATATGCATGCTGTTTCACCCATCTGATTAGGTCTGTACAGTGTCTGTGCACCTGCTGGTATGTGCGATTATGGCCACCCACATCATAAACCCTCCTGCAAAGTTCCTGCCACAGGTCATCCCACTGCTGTGCATCCTGTGGCACATGGCTAAACAGGACATCATAGTTGTCTTGGCGGTAAGGTATGAGGGCCTCATCCTCCAAGCATGTATAGGCTGGTAGCCTTGCTCGCTTCATACCTGGAACTCATAATGATGGAGACAGGTCACAGTATCTCAGAGATGCACAGAGATACAGCTGCGCATACATGTGTATCACATTTATTATGTATAAATAGTTGTCTTTGCAAATCTTCATGACACTGACACCACTGACATGTTTGTGTCACACACATGTGACACTCAATGGGGATTGGATATTATCACCATATATGTGTGTGTCACCTGATTACATTGCTCATACTCCATGTGGATGCTGTCTTGATGTGGGCATGTCTGTTTGCCTGTACTGGTGTTATTACCTATCAGCACATGCCTGGATGTGTCCACATTAATGCTGTCAACCTTGATGCTGTGTATATGTCACATATAAACACTTACACTGCTTTAACTGACATGACCTGTGACACTGCAGACATGCACATGGAAGGTTTTACATGCATGTCTTTTGCCGTATGCATCTACACTGCACTGTAGAGCAGTTCAACATCTTGCTATGTATCGCCTGTATTGCACATGTAATACACGAGACACTGGCTAGCCTGATGGTATTTGCAGGGATGGTTATCAGCTATAGCATGTACGGCCAAGGTCATCTAGTAATCTGTATGCCCTGGGCTATGTATGAGCCTAGGATGTAAGGTTACCTAGCTGTAGCCGACAGCCATGTTTACAGTGCCAGGTGAAGCAGTGCTACATAACTAATCCACACGGTTAATGATGCATCTACCATGCGGTCATCACACCATGTCTGACAGAGGTGAAATGTGCAGCTTTGCTGGACAGGGATGCATAGTATGGCAGGAGTATGTAACGTGTATGGCACGAGGATCTGTCCATCATGTGGCGATCCTTGTACTAGGAAGGTGGATGTCCATGACATATGTATTTGAGATCAGGATATGTACATGTAGCAAGTCCAACATCACAGTGTTGGACATGGCTTTAAGCAGGGTAGGCATTATGCTACATAGTGGAGATGAGGATTGTGAAGGCTGGTGTTGGCCATCCAGACATGGCCAATACCCCTTAAAGGTGATATGTGATCCAATATAAGTCACTTGAGTGATGAGTATGGCTGAACAATGATCTCTATATTCATGGATGGCACCCTGTCATGACTAGAGTTGCCACTTATGACTACCTAAAGGTCTTGGTGATGTCACTATCTCAGGGAGGAAAACTGCACAGCAGCATCCCTTACACACAGTGTCCATTATGTTGACCGCTGCCTAGGTGGTAGTTCATGGGTACAGGGTTATTAACCTAGCAGTGACAATGCAATATGCAGCTGTCAGATTGTGCACATATGTCACACACCTCACCCACAAAGCCCCTTCTGTATGCTGTCCACAACACTGAGTCAACTATTGCTCCTATTTCATAGCCATTCACATACTTACATAGGCAGATGCCTTCCGTTTGTCTGTGTGGTATGGTCTACAATGAGGAGGAGTACAACAAATTAACCCTGTCTTACTGTAGCTGGCACTGGTGTGATATGCACATATTAATCAGACACCTTCT
Source organism: Protopterus annectens (assembly GCF_019279795.1). Taxonomy (NCBI): domain Eukaryota; kingdom Metazoa; phylum Chordata; order Ceratodontiformes; family Protopteridae; genus Protopterus; species Protopterus annectens. The sequence goes on along the minus strand of NC_056728.1, from coordinate 508,899,024 downwards.
GTAGTGTTGGTTCTGTCAACAGACCATTGGCAGAACACTCCTGTGACATACAAATGTACATCTAGTATACTGAGTGTAGGTGGAACACAGTATGGGTGATGATGTCCTATGACCTGACACAGGTATGATATGCAGTGTTAAATCATCCTTGCTGTCATCTACATCTGTACTGCTTATAATATATATGTTGATTAAGATTCATGGCCTTTCAGACCAGACTCAGCAGGGTAGTAGTGCAGTGCCTCCCATTATGAGTGGTGTCTCCACTTTATGGGTTGTGATAACTGTTGGTGTGCACCATTCAGTGTTTTCACAGACTGACATGAAGCTATGTTTTACATGATGTGTATGTGTAGAACAAACTGTTTTGCCATATGTGTATGATACAACCAGGGATGTGGACAGGTCTCATGCAGCCTGAGTGCACCTTGTACCATCATAATTATGGTTACAGGGGCTCTGTAGTGTACATGGATATATGATTGTGTACCTGTTGGGGGGGCAGTGTGCTTTTGTTATCCAACACCCTATCTGTATTTCTTATTCATGCTCGGCACTTGTTCAGAACATGTAAGCATTACATGAGCTACTAATTACTATAGCACTCAATCCTCCTCATTACCTTCAGGTAAACACTGTTTGTACTTACATTTCCTGCTTGCTTAGAGTAAAACAGCTCTTGTACACACTTTTCTCACTTATCTAGAGGGAAATGGTTATATATTCAGGCATGTCCAAGTGTCAATTCCCAGTGTTCTCACCTGTCTTTATGATGAATATGGGCATCTTGAGGCAATATAGAAATTGTCTCGTGTACACAGTCAATACTCCCCTCCTAACATCCAACACTACAAGCTGTGGGAGATGCACATATCTAGCCATGCTGGAGGTAAAGCTCTCTCCAACCCAGTCTGAACTTGACAATCATGTGGGGAAGTGAAACATTTGCACCACACCACACTCATCACATAGTCTCACTAAATCTCCACCACCACAGGCCACACATAGTAACACATCAACATTTGCGGAGCCTCTCAATACTACTCTGTCTAGGCAACAGAGAACTCCAAAGCAGAAACGCAGACAGCCCCCATCCCCCAAAACAACACCAATGACTTATAGCCCACCGACTCAGTGTGCCCATCAACCACAGCCAATAGGCCAAAATAATGTACCCAACACACTAGTCATAGGTGACTCTATAGGCGGTCATACTGATGTCCCACTCACCAGGCTACACAAGGACATAGTTACTGTCAGCTGCCTGTAGGGTAACAGGATCTGTAACATAACCTATGCATTCAGGTCACTCCTCAACAGGTACAATATGACTGTGTCATTGTCCATGTTATTGTGAATGCCCTGAGATGTACCTTCCTGGACTACACGTAAAGAGACATGGAATAGCTCTCTGATCTTGTAGCCCAGGCAGGTATCGCCCTAGCCCTGAGTAGCATTCTGCCATCTTCCAGAATGATAACGCAGTACAAGGACAAAATGATTTACTTCAACAATTGGCTATGCTTCTGGTGTCATTCCAAGGGTATCCAGTATCTGTCTGCTTTGAATGACATGGTCGACAGAACATGATGCTTTGGCACACACAGCCTGCATCTGTCGGCCCTGGGATTCCGGATAATGGCTAAGGCTCTTGCTGCTCCTATAGTGCCTGTTTTAGGCACAGTTCAAATAACATATTCACCACTATGACAGGAACAGGCAAGCAGAACCTGATGGTAATGCTACTCAATGATTGACGTCTTAATCTCAAACACATTCACCCGAGGCACTCCTTGTAATGGACCACTTCAATATCTGTGCAGTGACTGGGACCTGCTTCTAGGCTCCTGAGAGCACCCCTGCACTACCAGGCTATTACTCATACCACACCTTTCAGTCATGTAACCAGGACTGGAACACCCACATGGAGGTGTGTCCATATTTCCTAAGGATATCCACACCTCCAGGCTAGTTGCTTAGCACAATGCATCAGAGGTTATCCGAGTGCAACTAACTCTGGCCGTAACTGCTTTACGAATTGTAGCTTGCTACAGATCCCCCACCATACCCCACGGTTAACAGTCCTCTCTTCTTGGTGTACTGGAAATTAGGGTTCAACCAGACACACAACTAATGTGCGACTGGCACTACCCCACCATTAACTGGGATACCTACTCATGTACCAACACATTAGGCCAACGCTTTCTGGGATTCATAAACTCCAATCGCCTGGATCAACCTATCCACACCACCACCAGGGGCAACAATATCCTAGACCTGGTCATTACCAGCATGTGTGACTGGTGTTCCACACCTGGGGTTATCTCCTCGTTGGTCAGATCCGAACGTACGCTAATCACCCTTGTTATCCACATCCCGGCACCACACCCTTTATGGAAACCACAGTACAATATTTTTACAAAGCCAACTTCAGGCTTCTTATGACAGCAGTAGTACATGTCATGACACCCATGCAGATGGACAATACAGTTACAACTGCTGAATCATACACAACTGCACTTAATTAGCACTTACACGGCTGCATGGATCATGCTATCCCAAGTAGAACCATAACGGTACCCTCCAGAAAAAGGAACCCACTCTGGTGGTCCACTGCCATGGACATAATGTACAACAGAAGGAGGAGACTGTTGCAAATTAGAGTACAATCCCATGAGTGGTGGAGCTCCCTGGTCAGCCTCAGTAAGAATCTGAGATCCCTTATCACATCCTCCAAAGCTAGCTACGTAAACATAACTATGACTAATTCCAAGGACTACCACAAAGCATTCTAGAGGTATGTCACTACTCTCGATGGTGATACCCACATCTGCTCTGACATACAGCAATAAGGCATGAACATTACAGAACTAACTGATATTGGCAACATCCTAGCAGATAAGTTCAGTGCTAACTTTACACCCCTCTCGCACCCTAAAAGGCCCATATCTATACAGGAATGATGCAGAGTCCCTGCGATCACAACTATGCAGTTCAAAGCTGCACTTTCTAAAGCCAGGAACACAGCATCCATGTGACTGTACAACATCCAAGGCTGCGATTTCCACGAACTTCAGAACAAACTGGCTCCCCACTTAGGCACCATATTCAATAATAGCCTTGCATTAGGCATTGTGGCCCCTGAATGGCACACAGCAACAGTTATCCCACTCCACAAAGGTGGCGCCAAAATGGACCAGGGGAACTATTGCCATATACGCCTGACTAGACTGTTCTTCAAGGCTATGGAGCACATCATCATGGATCTCATTCACAGAGACATTGGTGGCCTCCAAACCTTTGATACCACCTAGTTTGAATTTGTTAGGGCCAGACCATGCCTCCTAAACCTGGTGGACTTCTTTGAGACAGTTATCAAGGCATTAGATGAGGGTAAGGAGGTCCACACAGCCTACCTTGACCTCTCAAAGGCTTTCAACACCATTCCCCATTCTTGTATTATCAACATACACATCCACCTGCACATTAACCCCTATGTCACGAGACGTTATGCAAAGTGGCTCACGCACAGAACCCACACAGTGAGGGTAGCTTACCTTGATCCTACTGTAAATCAGTTACAATTGGCATCCCCCAGGGATCGGTCATAGGGCCCCTCATGTTCGGTATATACTTCTCTAAGGTACAGGCTAGCACAGGAGGACTTAGGCCGAAAAGCTTTGCAGACGACTGCAAATTAGAGCCCATGATTTATTCCCCAGCTGGTAAAGACACCCTTCATAACGGTGTCACTAGGACGGATACCTGGTGTCAACAACATGGCCTCAAGCTGCATGCCACAAGGTGCATAGACATCTCCTTTGGATTACACCAATCACCCATGGACTATCACATAGGTGGTAGTCCCCTACATACATAAGACGTAATAAGGGATCTTAGAACCCAAGTAGATAGCATTCACTCCTTTGATAACCATATTGGCAAGGGGGTGTGGATATCCTTCTAAGTGTCCCCCCCCTAATCTCTAATGGGTTTGTAGCCAGAACAAAGGCAGCCATTGTGCCTCTCTACTCATGACTTCTGAAACACATTAAAGGGTAGAACACCCCATTTGGGATGTACCTTATGAAACAACAGCAACGGCTTGAAACACCACAACATTACCACACCAAGAGGAATACTGACCTCTGAAGGATGACGAATGCAGCCCAACTACAGAAACTCCAACTGTACTCATTTGCATACCCCGTACTCAGAGGTGATCTCTGCTGGACATACAAGGCCCATGTCCAAAACAATATTGATGGATATGCTCCACATAAGCAAAAGCCCCTGAGAGCCACATGGTCTGGGATATGTACCTAAATGCAACGATGACTAGGACGTGCTGGAGGGATAGATTCCTGACCCAGACACTCCCCATGCTTTGGAACATGATTCCTATGTACATTAGGCAGGGACCCTCACTAGCACTCTTCAAGAGATACCTCGATGGGTGGATGGGAGACAGACATGTACACCAGGGATCACTGCAGTGGCTCTGCTGTACAGAGGCACAGGAAACTAATGGCTCTGCTGTTCACAGGCACAGGAAACTAACCTAGGGAGGTGGCACAAGCCAAAACACTGTAGCTAGCCTTATGAATGGCCTTGGCCAGACAGCATAGTACCTACCTAGGAACCTATGAACCTATTACATGTCCTTTGTGCATGGATAATTAACTAGCTCTTCCATTTCAATTAGCTATCATGCTGATACACTGTCTGATGACTACAAGTCATATGTATCCTATTACTGTGTATTGTACATGCCAATAGACAATCTTGATGTTTGCATAACATAACAGTAATGCTATGTAAAATGTTAGACATATCTACCTACAATACTGTACATTACACAGTTTTTGACACAATAACCCACAATGCAAATCATAATTGCACAGCAGAGCCACCTTAGACATGTTATTCTCAGTTATATGCCCACACATATGTCTACTGTTACAGTATATCAACATATACTATCCCCTGTTATGGCAAATACTTGTTGGACCAACGCTGCCACTGACAGTGGCTGGAGTGGAATTGTTTTGTTCAAAGTCATTGTGATGGATTGCAGATGCGACCTGTATATTGTGACAGGACCATACATTATGTGTACATGTGTTAAATGGCCACATGGCAAATAGATCTGTGCATTAACATGCCTGATACTTATAACTGTCTCACCTGCAATGGGCTGCTGTCTTAGCGGAATGCCAGAGGTACCTATATAGGGGTGACACAGCAGTATGATCATTATCCATGCCTGTATGACAGCTACAGGGTGCAATGTGCATGTTAACACATTCACCAGTACAATAGGATATACTATGGAGTATGCACATGTGTGCATACACAGAGTAGCATACTATAGTATGCAGCATGTGTGTATACATGCCTTGCATATGATGTTACATTACATATTGTACAGTGACACATGCAACTATATGGGATATAATAGTTATATTTGCAGTAGTGACTTACCAGGCAACTCCAGGCTCGGTGTTTGAGAGACACCCACCTCCACAATGTCAGCTAAGGCTTGTGGATGCTGTTCTTTTGTGTCCCCAGGTTGGCCAGTAGCTCCTCGGTATGTGTGAGTGGGGGCTGGGTTGGTGGCCCACCACCTGTTGCACCTTGTTCCCTGGTGATTGCATATGCATGCTGTTTTGCCCATCTGATTAGGTCTGTACAGTATCTGTGCACCTGCTGGTATGTGCGATTATGGCCACCCACATCATTAACCCTCCTGCGAAGTTCCTGCCACAGGTCATCCCACTGCTGTGCATCCTGTGGCACATGGCTAAACAGGACATCATAGTTGTCTTGGCGGTAAGGTATGAGGGCCTCATCCTCCAAGCATGTATAGGCTGGTAGCCTTGTTCGCGTCATACCTGGAACTCATAATGATGGAGACAGGTCACAGTATCTCAGAGATGCACAGAGATACAGCTGCACATACATGTGTATCACATTTATTATGTATAAATAGTTGTCTTTGCAAATCTGTATGACACTGACACCACTGACATGTTTGTGTCACACACATGTGACACTCAATGGGGATTGGATATTATCACCATATATGTGTGTGTCACCTGATTACATTGCTCATACTCCATGTGGATGCTGTCTTGATGTGGACATGTCTGTTTGCCTGTACTGGTGTTCTTACCTATCAGCACATGCCTGGATGTGTCCACATTAATGCTGTCAACCTTGATGCTGTGTATATGTCACATATAAACACTTACACTGCCTTAACTGACATGACCTGTGACACTGCAGACATGCACATGGAAGGTTTTACATGCATGTCTTTTGCCATATGCATCTACACTGCACTGTAGAGCAGTCCAACATCTTGCTATGTATCGCCTGTATTGCACATGTGATACACGAGACACTGGCTAGCCTGATGGTATTTGCAGGGATGGTTATCAGCTATAGCATGTATGGCCAAGGTCATCTAGTAATCTGTATGCCCTGGGCCATGTATGAGCCTAGGATGTAAGGTTACCTAGCTGTAGCCGACAGCCGTGTTTACAGCGCCAGGTGAAGCAGTGCTACATAACTAATCCACACGGTTAATGATGCATCTACCATGCGGTCATCACACCATGTCTGACAGAGGTGAAATGTGCAGCTTTGCTGGACAGGGATGCATAGTATGGCAGGAGTATGTAACGTGTATGGCACAAGGATCTGTCCATCATGTGGCGATCCTTGTACTAGGAAGGTGGATGTCCATGACATATGTATTTGAGATCAGGATATGTACATGTAGCAAGTCCAACATCACAGTGTTGGACATGGCTTTAAGCAGGGTAGGCATTATGCTACATAGTGGAGATGAGGATTGTGAAGGCTGGTGTTGGCCATCCAAATATGGCCAATACCCCTTAAAGGTGATATGTGATCCAATATAAGTCACTTGAGTGATGAGTATGGCTGAACAATGATCTCTATATTCATGGATGGCACCCTGTCATGACTAGGGTTGCCACTTATGACTACCTAAAGGTCTTGGTGATGTCACTATCTCAGGGAGGAAAACTGCACAGCAGCATCCCTTACACACAGTGTCCATTATGTTGACCGCTGCCTAGGTGGTAGTTCATGGGTACAGGGTTATTAACCTAGCAGTGACAATGCAATATGCAGCTATCAGATTGTGCACATATGTCACACACCTCACCCACAAAGCCCCTTCTGTATGCTGTCCACAACACTGAGTCAACTATTGCCCCTATTTCATAGCCATTCACATACTTACATAGGCAGATGCCTTCCATTTGTCTGTGTGGTATGGTCTACAATGATGAGGAGTACAACGAATTAACCCTGTCTTACTGTAGCTGGCACTGGTGTGATATGCACATATTAATCAGACACCTTCTGTAGTGTTGGTTCTGTCAACAGACCATTGGCAGAACACTCCTGTGACATACAAATGTACATCTAGTATACTGAGTGTAGGTTGAACACAGTATGGGTGATGATGTCCTATGACCTGACACAGGTATGATATGCAGTGTTAAATCATCCTTGCTGTCATCTACATCTGTACTGCTAATAATATATACGTTGATTAAGATTCATGGCCTTTCAGACCAGACTCAGCAGGGTAGTAGTGCAGTGCCTCCCATTATGAGTGGTGTCTCCACTTTATGGGTTGTGATAACTGTTGGTATGCACCATTCAGTGTTTTCACAGACTGACATGAAGCTATGTTTTACATGATGTGTATGTGTAGAACAAACTGTTTTGCCATATGTGTATGATACAACCAGGGATGTGGACAGGTCTCATGCAGCCTGAGTGCACCTTGTACCATCATAATTATGGTTACAGGGGCTCTGTAGTGTGCATGGATATATGATTGTGTACCTGTTGGGGGGGCAGTGTGTTTTTGTTATCCAACACCCTATCTGTATTTCTTATTCATGCTCGGCACTTGTTCAGAACATGTAAGCACTACATGAGCTACTAATTACTATAGCACTCAATCTTCCTCATTACCTTCAGGTAAACACTGTTTGTACTTACATTTCCTGCTTGCTTAGAGTAAAACAGCTCTTGTACAGACTTTTCTCACTTATCTAGAGGGAAATGGTTATATATTCAGGCATGTCCAGGTGTCAATTCCCAGTGTTCTCACCTGTCTTTATGATGAATATGGGCACCTTGAGGCAATATAGAAATTGTCTCGTGTACACAGTCAATACTCCCCTCCTAACATCCAACACTACAATCTGTGGGAGATGCACATATCTAGCCATGCTGGAGGTAAAGCTCTCTCCAACCCAGTCTGAACTTGCCAATCATGTGGGGAAGTGAAACATTTGCACCACACCACACTCATCACATAGTCTCACTAAATCTCCGCCATCACAGGCCACACATAGTAACACATCAACATTTGCAGAGCCTCTCAATACTGCTCTGTCTAGGCAACAGAGAACTCCAAAGCAGAAACACAGACAGCCCCCATCCCCCAAAACAACACCAATGACTTATAGCCCACCGACTCAGTGTGCCCATCAACCACAGCCAATAGGCCAAAATAATATACCCAACACACTAGTCATAGGTGTCTCTATAGGCGGTCATACTGATGTCCCACTCACCAGGCTACACAAGGACATAGTTACTGTCAGCTGCCTGTAGGATAACAGGATCTGTAACATAACCTATGCATTCAGGTCACTCCTCAACAGGTACAATATGACTGTGTCATTGTCCATGTTATTGTGAATGCCCTAAGATGTACCTTCCTGGACTACACGTAAAGAGACATGGAATAGCTCTCCAATCTTGTAGCCCAGGCAGGTATCGCCCTAGCCCTGAGTAGCATTCTGCATTCATCCAGAATGATAATGCAGTACAAGGACAAAATGATTTACTTCAACAACTGGCTATGCTTCTGGTGTCATTCCAAGGGTATCCAGTATCTGTCTGCTTTGAATGACATGGTCGACAGAACATGATGCTTTGGCACACACAGCCTGCATCTGTCGGCCCTGGGATTCCGGATAATGGCTAAGGCTCTTGCTGCTCCTATAGTGCCTGTTTTAGGCACAGTTCAAATAACATATTCACCACTATGACAGGAACAGGCAAGCAGAACCTGATGGTAATGCTACTCAATGCTTGACGTCTTAATCTCAAACACATTCACCCGAGGCACTCCTTGTAATGGACCACTTCAATATCTGTGCAGTGACTGGGACCTGCTTCTAGGCTCCTGAGAGCACCCCTGCACTACCAGGCTATTACTCATACCACACCTTTCAGTCATGTAACCAGGACTGGAACACCCACGGCGGAGGTGTGTCCATATTTCCTAAGGATATCCACACCTCCAGGCTAGTTGCTTAGCACAATGCATCAGAGGTTATCCGAGTGCAACTAACTCTGGCTGTAACTGCTTTACGAATTGTAGCTTGCTACAGATCCCCCACCATACCCCACGGTTAACAGTCCTCTCTTCTTGGTGTACTGAAAATTAGGGTTCAACCAGACACACAACTAATGTGCGACTGGCACTACCCCACCATTAACTGGGATACCTACTCATGTACCAACACATTAGGCCAACGCTTTCTGGGATTCATAAACTCCAATCGCCTGGATCAACCTATCCACACCACCACCAGGGGCAACAATATCCTAGAACTGGTCATTACCAGCATGTGTGACTGGTGTTCCACACCTGGGGTTATCTCCTCGTTGGTCATATCCGAACGTACGCTAATCACCCTTGTTATCCACATCCCGGCACCACGCCCTTTATGGAAACCACAGTACAATATTTCTACAAAGCCAACTTCAGGCTTCTTATGACAGCAGTAGTACATGTCATGACACCCATGCAGATGGACAATACAGTTACAACTGCTGAATCATACACAACTGCACTTAATTAGCACTTACACAACTGCATGGATCATGCTATCCCAAGTAGAACCATAACGGTACCCTCCAGAAAAAGGAACCCACTCTGGTGGTCCACTGCCATGGACATAATGTACAACAGAAGGAGGAGACTGTTGCAAATTAGAGTACAATCCCATGAGTGGTGGAGCTCCCTGGTCAGCCTCAGTAAGAATCTGAGATCCCTTATCACATCCTCCAAAGCTAGCTACATAAACATAACTACGACTAATTCCAAGGACTACCACAAAGCATTCTAGAGGTATGTCACTTCTCTCGATGGCGATACCCACATCTGCTCTGACATACAGCAATAAGGCATGAACATTACAGAACTAACTGATATTGGCAACATCCTAGCAGATAAGTTCAGTGCTAACTTTACAACCCTCTCGCACCCTAAAAGGCCCATATCTATACAGGAATGATGCAGAGTCCCTGCGATCACAACTACGCAGTTCAAAGCTGCACTTTCTAAAGCCAGGAACACAGCATCCATGTGACTGTACAACATCCAAGGCTGCAATTTCCACGAACTTCAGAACAAACTGGCTCCCCACTTAGGCACCATATTCAATAATAGCCTTGCATTAGGCATTGTGGCCCCTGAATGGCACACAGCAACAGTTATCCCACTCCACAAAGGTGGCGCCAAAATGGACCAGGGGAACTATTGCCCTATACGCCTGACTAGACTGTTCTTCAAGGCTATGGAGCACATCATCATGGATCTCATTCACAGAGATATTGGTGGCCTCCAAACCTTTGATCCCACCTAGTTTGAATTTGTTAGGGCCAGACCATGCCTCCTAAACCTGGTGGACTTCTTTGAGACAGTTATCAAGGCATTAGATGAGGGTAAGGAGGTCCACACAGCCTACCTTGACCTCTCAAAGGCTTTCAACACCGTTCCCCATTCTTGTATTATCAACATACACATCCACCTGCACATTAACCCCTACGTCACGAGACGTTATGCAAAGTGGCTCACGCACAGAACCCGCACAGTGAGGGTAGCTTACCCTAGATCCTACTGTAAATCAGTTACAATTGGCGTCCCCCAGGGCTCGGTCATAGGGCCCCTCATGTTCGGTATATACTTCTCTAAGGTACAGGCTAGCACAGGAGGACTTAGGCCGAAAAGCTTTGCAGACGACTGCAAATTAGAGCCCATGATTTATTCCCCAGCTGGTACAGACACCCTTCATAACGGTGTCACTAGGACGGATACCTGGTGTCAACAACATGGCCTCAAGCTGCATGCCACAAGGTGCATAGACATCTCCTTTGGATTACACCAATCACCCATGGACTATCACATAGGTGGTAGTCCCCTACATACATAAGACGTAATAAGGGATCTTAGAACCCAAGTAGATAGCATTCACTCCTTTGATAACCATATTGGCAAGGGGGTGTGGATATCCTTCTAAGTGCCCCCCCCTAATCTCTAATGGGTTTGTAGCCAGAACAAAGGCAGCCATTGTGCCTCTCTACTCATGACTTCTGAAACACATTAAAGGGTAGAACACCCCATTTGGGATGTACAACAGCAACGGCTTGAAACACCACAACATTACCACACCAAGAGGAATACTGACCTCTGAAGGATGACGAATGCAGCCCAACTACAGAAACTCCAACTGTACTCATTTGCATACCCCGTACTCAGAGGTGATCTCTGCTGGACATACAAGGCCCATGTCCAAAACAATATTGATGGATATGCTCCACATAAGCAAAAGCCCCTGAGAGCCACATGGTCTGGGATATGTACCTAAATGCAACGATGACTAGGACGTGCTGGAGGGATACATTCCTGACCCAGACACTCCCCATGCTTTGGAACATGATTCCTATGTACATTAGGCAGGGACCCTCACTAGCACTCTTCAAGAGATACCTCGATGGGTGGATGGGAGACAGACATGTACACCAGGGATCACTGCAGTGGCTCTGCTGTACAGAGGCACAGGAAACTAATGGCTCCGCTGTTCACAGGCACAGGAAACTAACCTAGGGAGGTGGCACAAGCCAAAACACTGTAGCTAGCCTTATGAATGGCCTTGGCCAGACAGCATAGTACCTACCTAGGAACCTATGAACCTATTACATGTCCTTTGTGCATGGATAATTAACTAGCTCTTCCATTTCAATTAGCTATCATGCTGATACACTGTCTGATGACTACAAGTCATATGTATCCTATTACTGTGTATTGTACATGCCAATAGACATACTTGATGTTTGCATAACATAACAGTAATGCTATGTAAAATGTTAGACATATCTACCTACAATACTGTACATTACACAGTTTTTGACACAATAACCCACAATGCAAATCATAATTGCACAGCAGAGCCACCTTAGACATGTTATTCTCAGTTATATGAATCCCACTAGGCACTGAGGCACAGAACCCTCCGTTTAAAGACACAAAACAGTACTGCAGATAGGATCACTGCAGCTCCAAACTATCGAACACCAGATGGACGAGCAGGAAAGGTTAAAAAGTTCTTTTATTGCACACAACAAGAAAACCATCCAAGTAACCACTCCAAGTAACCACAAGCGCTTTCGCCTGTTCTTAACAGGCTTTTTCAAGTGTATTAGGTTGCTGCTTCATTCAGAATTTATACCAAACCAACCCTGCTCATGTGATTAAATTAATTGCATGATTGTCATCAATTGATTAATACAAAATATTTAAAAATACATACCCTAAAAACTGTAATTCTTTTTCAAAACTTTAAAACTGCAATTTTACTATCAAGTCTTTCCGTAGTTTGCATATAGAAAAAAGTAATAAATGTATATGTAACTGAACTTTCAAAACCTAAAAATATAACTTAATACTTTATGTAAACTTATTGTGTGAAAAATAAGTTACAAAAGTTTATGTTGAAATGAAATACTTTCCTTTCGGGTACTTTAAACACACATTTTGTAACCACAAACACATTTCCCTTTCTCATAACTTCAGAACAATGTGCAAGTTTTGAAAATGTCAATTAGATACTTACTACAAACCCCTAACTTATTTAATTCATTAAAAAATATGTTAAAATATACTGCTTCGTTTAAATAACAATAAAACAACTAATAATACTGTAAACATGACTATTTTAATATTTAATGCTTTTAGATGATAGCTGAACCTTAGAAACTCAGCAATGACCAGATTCAGAACCATTAATACAGTTACCCCTAAAAGTTGAAACAATGTGGGGTACTTCAGTTGATCCTGTTTCTTCTAGCCCTAAGAATGTCCCCTAAACTTATCCCTTCATTAATGCCTGGATATTTGGTTGCATTAAGCCTTAGTTGCCAGGTTAATTCTTTGATCCCCAGCATTGTTTCCCAGTCTCCTCCTCTCAAGTCTTGTTTTACATTGTCCACTACAAAAAACTTTAATGCCATGTTTTTACAACTGAGAGAATGCTTGTAAACGCACTTGTCTCTTTCCTTGTTTTAATGTCGTATGTGTTCATATATTCTGTTTAACTGCCTCTCAGTTTTGCCCACATAAAAGGATGGGCATTTTTGGCAAAATCCTATATATATAACTCCAGATGAATTACAATTGTAATTGCACTTTGCATACAAGGTGCTTTTACGTGAGGGAATGTGAACCTGCTCTTTGTTAATAAGATAGGAACATTGCTTGCATCTACCATGCAAAAGTGCCTTTTCTTTTTGCTACTAGAGCTTGCTGTTTCTCTTCTGATTGAATGTTTTGTTCAAATATTCCCTTCAAATTGATGTTCCTTTTCCTAGTAAAAGTTATATGTTCAGGAAATAACTTATTAAATTCATCTTGTGATGTAATCATAGGCCATAAATTCCTGATAGTGTTTTCAATTAGCAAAGAGTCCTGAGAATATGTATATACAAAATTCTTATGCTTATCACATTTTGTGTCATGTTGCTTGCTGAGTACTACAGGCCCTATTCCCAACAGAGGTTTGAGATCGTTCCCTCTTCTATGAACAATTTCATCCAGTATAACCTGGAACAATTCAAAGGATAACCTCTAATGTGAAAAGCTTTTTAAAAATTCTGCCTCATCTTGAAATAGTTTGTCTGTACTACACATTCTGGACGCTCTTACTAGCTGTCCTTTAATGATGCCCTTTTGATGTGCCAGGGATGACCACTATCGAGTGCAAGTATGCATTACAGTGTGTTTCTTTCCTGTATATCCGTGAAGTGAAACCTTTTGATTAGGTCTTTTTGTTAATGTAATGTCCAAGTAATTCAAACTTTCTTTACTCAACGTGTAAGTGAATCTGAGAAAACAAGTGGTGTTCTCCAGGTACTCTATAAATCCTAAAAATTGTTGTTCTGTACCTGACCATAAGATGCAAATATCGTCCAAAACCTTTTGTAAAATACAATATGTTCTTTCCAGCTGGTGTTGTGTATGAATTCCTTCTCCCACTTGTGCAAAACTATATTTGCATATGCAGTGGCATGCCCATAGCCACCCACTTTTTGTTTGTAGAATTCTTCATTAAAATTTATAAAGTTGTTATGCAGCACAATTCTCATAAATTCTAGTATTGTGTTAACTAGATCAGTGCTAAGTCCTGATTCCTTAACAATAACTTCTCGAACCAATCCATACCTTGCTCGTATGCGGTATGCTCGAAATAATTGACAATGTCTATTGTTACCATAAACAAATTAGAATTGTCAATTTCTTGATTTATATTGGTAAGGAACTCCCATGAATCTTTACAAACAAAATCTAGTTGCTTAACATATTTTTTCAGGTGGAAGTCAATGAATTTACTCAGAGATTCAGTTACACTGCCTGCTCCTGATACAATAGGACGAAATTTTAAAGGAGCAAGTCCCTTATGCACCTTGGGGATACCAAAGAGTACAGCTGTTTTAGGTTTAGGTACAAGTAAAAAATTGTGAGTTTTCTCATCCAAAAATCCTTGCAGTAATAAATCATGTATATAGTATTTGATTTTACTCACTGCTATGTTAAGCTCATTCAAAGAGCTTGGTTCATAGGTGTTAGTGTTTTGTAACAAAGCAAAGATGTAATTCTCATATTCAAGTTGCTTCATGAGCACTATACCCCCTCCCTTGTCCGGCTTCATTACTCTGATTTTATTCTTCTTTAAATTGTTAACCACCTTCTGCAAATATTCAGGGAAATTAGTAGAGCCATAATTCTTGTTTCTGTCTAAATTATCCCTAAAAATTTTTTCTATAATTTCTTCAAACATTTTTAGTTTAGGGTGGACAGGGGGGTTAAAAGTGCTACTTCTACCCAGAGTAGTTTCAAGTGGGGCCTGATTTTTAAAAATAGCAGTTAAATTTAAGTTTCTTACAAACAATTTAAGCTCAATTAAAAGCTTAGGAAGAAAAGCTGGCTTGTTGGGTACAAATTGTAGTCCTTTAGTAAATAATTCAAAAAAGTCTTTGGTGATATTTATGTCTGTGTAATTATATATACTGAAACTGTCAAATGTGTGAACACTGCACAAGCCGTGCTCACTTACAACTCTAGAGACCTTTATGTCATCTTTGTTAACAGAATGGTCATTACTCAACGTCTCCTGCCCCATACATTCTGCTGGTATTGATTTGATTTCACCCTCGGTCTGCCCTGGGGAAGTTGAAAACCCTGCTGCATACTGTTGGTACTTTTTTGTGCAAGCCTCTCACTTCTCCTGGGCAATTCATCATAGTTGTAGCCATTATTTCTACTGTGAGAAGTTACAGTCTCAGTATTTTCAAGGGTGTTTTGTTTATGAGCTCCCCCTGCTGGGTATGCCCTCCCTCTCTGTATTCCATTAAATCTCTTTCTAACTTTCTTGCCTTCCTGTCTAAAACTTTAAAACAGTGCTCGTCTACTTCTCTGAACGTTTCATTATATTTCCTTTTGTAACTTAAAAATCTATCATCGTTAGTGATACTATCATGCAGTACATTTAGTTCATTCAACAAAACCTCTTCTTTTTTCATGTAGTCATCAACCATTAATTTCAAAACCTCAATTCCAGTTTTATTAAACAACTCTGTTAGTTTAGAATGCAAAGTTGAGCCTGAAAAAGCGCTGTTAGGGTATCTGTAACAGCGTAACCCCTTAGGTACACGCCAACTTTAATGCATTCCTGCAAATAATTAATCTCTAACTGTGAATTTTTAAAAGCATACAGTTTATCTTTAAATGTCTCAAAGTCATTGTCCAACTGCTCCAAATGCAGATTAAAAGTACCTGTTTTGAAACATGGTAGTTGTTCTGTCCAATCTTTAAAGCTGAAATTGTTGTCCATACTAAAAGTTCCGTTTTGTCAGCATGTTCTTTGCTGTTAGGGGAAACGAGGATGATTCACCATAACCGCCCTGTTTGAAGGTCCTGGTCTTGGGCCTCTTCTACCCACGTTGTTTCGTTCCTTGTCTTTCGCTTGCTGCTGGTTGCAAGGTATTCCTGAAGTCGAGGAACCATTAGACCTGTTGGAATTCATTATACTGTTATTTAACTGTGTTAGTAGAGCCAAGACCTGATTTAACTCTCTACGAGTTACCGGCGTGTCATCCGGGTCTTCCCCAAGTAAGAAAGGCGTGTCAGTAAAAACTGGAGATGTTGCGTCCTCTGCCATAGCTCAAAACCAGGAAGCAATACAACGAAAACAAACCAGTACCACGAATCCCACTAGGCACTGAGGCACTCAGTTATATGCCCACACATATGTCTACTGTTACAGTATATCAACATATACTATCCCCTGTTATAGCAAATACTTGTTGGACCAACTCTGCCACTGACAGTGGCTGGAGTGGAATTGTTGTGTTCAAAGTCCTTATATAGCATCCCTTGTGGTGTATGACGTGTTTACTTTGTGGCCTACAGCAGTACACACAATTTCTCCGAGCATTACTATGCTCAACAATACATCACTACATAATACCTTTTCCCACTATATGCATTGCGTACACTTTAATTATTACAGAACAGGTACTACATACACTGACATACTGAGTGTTCAACATACCTTATTAGTAACCCGAGTTGTCATTGACAGTAATTTAAATCCTATTCAGTTTATGTTGCAATCCTCGTTGTAACGTTTTGCTGGTATATACAGATGGTTTGAATGTATGACAAGCCATCCTTTTATACTTAGATA
This sequence comes from Protopterus annectens, assembly GCF_019279795.1. Classification (NCBI taxonomy): domain Eukaryota; kingdom Metazoa; phylum Chordata; order Ceratodontiformes; family Protopteridae; genus Protopterus; species Protopterus annectens. The sequence continues at coordinate 508,881,934 of NC_056728.1, read as the reverse complement.
TCAGTAACATGTGGTATCCTGCCACTAATTAGTGTTCCGGAGTAGATGATTACATGCACATCAGCTGTGCAGCTACTCCATTAGCCAATGACATGGCAACAGTGATGTATAATTGAATACTCCACTTGGGCGTTGTCCCTTTGCCCTACCTTCGAGGAAGATGGCCTGGATGTGTTGTTTGTGATGAATTGCAACAGCTATATGGAGACACCCAGAGATATATTGCCTTCTTGGCCCCTGTGGATTGTGTGTAATGGCTAGAGGATGTAGTTCTATATGTGAGTCTAGCTGTTATATTTCTGAACATTGCTACATCTGCAGGGTTTGTATCTGATACATCTGCAAATGTTTAGGTCTGGCAAGGATATTTGGGCAGCTCAAGGCTGTGTGGCTATGCATAGAGCATTAGGTGTTTTCATTGTGCTCACCTGACATCTTTGGTGTACTGTACATGTGTATCATTCTGGGTTGTTAATCAGTAATTGGTAACACTTCCTGGTGTATGCACAGCTGTCTGATACGGGATTATTGCAACCAAACCCTGTAACATCGGCGGCTGTTCCATTGTACAACCACAACTATTTCACATAGGGCCATTTTAGTGTGTCTCTGACAAGGTATGTTAAGGCTTCTGCAGATGTCATAGAGTGAGTGGATGTTTGTGATGTTATTACAGTATGTATTGCAATTGTTTCGGGTGTGAGGGAGCTGTAGGTGGGTGTACAAAGCAGATGCAGGTGTGTAGGAACTGCATTTATACATATTTGATATGTATGTGAGGGCTCCTTCCCTATTTGAAGACCTATCCTTTAGTGGACTAATACTATGGTAATTGCAGACTGATTCATTAAGCCATTGTTAATTGGTTACTGTATAGCATGCAGGTGATGTTGGTCCTTCAATCCCTTCAGAAATACATCAGTATGTAATGAAATGTTGCTACATGAAAGCTGTCTCATGTATTTCTGTCACAGATATTTCCACTCATTGGAGTTGTGTTGGTGACTGAACCTCTTTGGCTAGGGTTGCCACCTTTTCAAATGGCCATAGTGGGACATTTGCAGGATACACAACAGATTTTAGAGGCCGACACATACCCACGGTCAGTACAAAGTATAGAACTTTACATATATGCCTATATAATAGCTTATTCTTGTAGCGGTTTACTTGCTTATCCTGTTTCTTGTTACACGTAGCCATTTTAGATACAGACATGACTATCTTATGCAACAATTACATTAAATATGGAACATGCCAAATGTCTCGAGATTGTAGGACATTAGTATTTGTACTCATTTTGGTCAGAACACTACCGCACATAGAGGGACTGTCCCTCACAAGGTGGGACAGGTGCTAACCCTATCTTTGGCTCATGTCCATAGCACATATTTGTAATAGTGTATAGGCATATACTCTCCATTACCTTTGTTCATAACATTCGGTCGTAGTGGAATGTGTGATTGCTATGATCCATGTTATACACATATTTGAAGACTTCATCCACTGTATACGGCATACCCACAGATTCAGGAATGCATACACTTCCAACAACCACATTACCGTTCCCAGACTCCCAAACCCCACAATACCAAACACTCAAACTCGCGACAGTCAAACTCCCGAAAGTAACACCAACACAGAACACACACACACACACACACACACACTGCTACCCATCACATCCAAACAAACCATCCTACAGTACATATGGGCAGGTGGCCATGCCCCCATACACCCCCCCCATGTGGGTGGCTGTGCACCCCACACCACACCTACTTTAATAATCTACCTCTGAGATGGCACAAACAGACACACGAAGCAAACCCACACACATGCATTACAGTCCCCCGGAAACACACACCACACTCAGAACACACACTTACACACACTACAACAATCAGAAACACACTTACACACAGTACCTACCTGAACCGCCACACCAGAAGCACTAATTAAATGTCCCTTAACATCGTGATAGTAGTACTCGCGGTTCTGGTGTTTCGGTACTGTGGTCTTTCGGTCTTTAAGCCTCGTGATTACACGCGTCATTATGTAAAGCATTCGGTATTTGGTAGTTGTCCTCTTTATATGTACCTCCATGGTTGTGTAGATGTTGTTAACCTATCTATATATTTGCATATATATGTATATCCATATATATCGACATCTATCACCCTTTCTCTTTCTATATTTTATATATATATATATATATATATATATATATATATATATATATATATTATATATATATAGAGAGAGAATACACCTTTCATTGGGTACATGGCAGTTTATACTATTTCCCGAAGTCCGCCCTTTTGTGCTTTAACCTGTCACAATACACAACTGCTATTGGTACATCTCAGGTAGCTTAGTGGTAGGATATTGTGAAGATTGTGTACATGGTTGTGTGTTCTACTCCTGGCAGTGGTTGTTTTACCTCTCAGAGCAGGCACTATTAGTACAAGAGTGAATAACGCACATTTCAGCGGTTCTGGGCAGCTTTGCCCGTGATCTGCACGATATTCAGCAAAGGTTAGACCTGTGTTGCGCATATCCATGTAGTCATGTTTAAACGCCATTTACCAGCACTTACTGGTGCAAAAACCCACTAACATGTGCTTAAACGTGCTTTAATGACCTGCATCCAACATCCCTTATTCGGGACATCAGAATTACGTAACAGCCCTTGCAGGTCGTGGAACCGGGACCATGAACGACACAGTCACTGGCTTTACCACTGAGGCATCTGGAATATGTACAAGTGTTATGGTGTTTAGTATGTAGAGTGTACTAAGGCTGTTCCTCAATACTGCAAACAAATGTGTAACTCAGTTGGTGTACATATGGATGATACCTGTTAAGGCTATGTCCAAGTGAGGCTTAATGGATATGCTCCACCTATGGGAATCCATGTCACAGTGAGCCACACACTTTAATGAGCAATACCTTGTCACAACCATAACTGGAGAATGCTGGGGTGGCAGATACCTGTCATGGGTACTCCCCATGATTTGGAACTACATCCCAGATTACATTATATGGAGCCCCTCAATAACACACCAGGGAATCCTTGCAGAGTGGGTGGGGAACAGTGGTTACACCCCAGGGATCCCACAATTGGCTCTGCTCCACAGAGGGACCATTAGTTAATCAATGGGGTGATGACAGCAGACACATTTTGGCTAGGCTTATGAATGTCCTCTGACAGTTAGGCATGTACCTACCGATGTACCTAGGAACCTATACATACAGTATCAACACATGCTGATAGCTTAATTTACTGTTTAGGTATTGACTTACCTTGTGCCAATAGCAGTTGCGTGTGCAATAGTTGAGGGCTGCCTATGTAGGATGCACACAATAGACCACCTATACATGACAATTTATAGGTGGTTGTGTGTGTGTGCCATCCATGTTTACTGTGTGTGCAGGTGGAGAAGTGTGTCAGTCCATAGGGGCCTACACTGTCAGTGTATGTGATAATCGTTCCCTCTTTGCCAAGGCATGGGCATATTGGGCACGCTTCCATCTGCCAACTTCGGCTGGCACAGGGTGTTTGTGGTCTGAATCCCTCTGTTCCTGTGGTGCCCTTGGCAATTGTGGTGGGCTGTGCGGGCCTTCAGCATTGTGTCCCTGCTGCAGCTGTTTACGCAGGATCATATTATGAAGCATGGCACATACTATGAAGATGGGAGCACACGTGCCTGGAGAGTACTGCAAGGCTCCACCAGATATGTCCAAGCAATGGAACCGTGATTTCCAGCATCCCAAACACACACTCTATGATGATTCTGGTTTGTGCATGTGCCTCATTATGGCATTCTTGCATGGGTGTGTGTGCATTTCTGATGGGAGTCATCATCCACGGTTCCAGTGCATAGCCAGCATCCCCCACAATGTGGCCATATGGGATGTCCCCCCTGGCAAATACATGGTACAGCTGTGAGGCATGCCAGATGTGGGAGTTGTAGTAGCTTCCAGGGCTGCCGGCACACACATCCATGATAATGTCCTGGGCATTGCACACGACCTGGCAGTTGATGGAGTGGTATCCCTTGCAGTTTATGTAGTACCTACCATGCTCGCCGGGTGGTGACTTGATGTGTATGTGCATGCAGTCTATTGCACCCAGTACCTCCGGGTAGTCTGCCACACAGTGGAAGAGGCGCATATTGCTGGCCAACCTCTGCTGCATTCGGGGGAAGTATATATGCTCATTGGCATGTGGTAACATGACATCCAGGAACTGGTGGAGTACCCTGGATGCTGATGCCTGTGAGATCCCCATGATGTCCCCAGTTGGCCTTTGAAAGGTACCTGTGGCTATTACTCTCAAGCTTACACATACCTTCATGTGCACTGGGATGGGTTCCCCTCTGTTATTCCTGGCTCTGAGGCATGGTCGGCACAGCTCAATGATTTGCTGTATGGTGCCCCTGTCCACCCTGTAATGCTCTACTATCTCCAGATCATTTAGACCCTGGTAGGTTACCCTTGGTCTGAACACTCTTCTCCTCCTCCAGTTCCTGAGGTGGTTGTCAGCCTCATCCTCCACACCACCTTCAGTCTCCAACACATACTGATGAATCAAAGCTATGGCGGCCCCTACCATGTACATTTTAAAAGATCCCCATCTGTTTACACCGATGGTGCAGAGTGTTTGGGAATACACAAGTGTGTGTGCGCTGCTTTCACACTTTATACTATTGTGCTTTGAAAGTTGCTGATGTCATTGGGTGTGTATGTGCAATTCCAGCTGCAGGGTATCTTACTTGTGGGTTTCACAGCAGGTGCTGCTATTGTGATGCCTGTGGTGTTGAATTACACTTGGCTGCCATGATTCATCTATTGCCCTTTACTTCACTTTTCAACCCGATTCCCCTCCCATTGTCAGGCACATATCCAACTCCCTGCTTTCATGTTTTGTAATTTCTCAACCCAGGAATGTGTTGCGAAATGTGTTATGTAGCTGATCTACTGCAGGTTTGCTTTGTTCTGATGTGACAGTTCTCTTTTCTTAGCAGTACAGAAACTCCCCTTTCCTATTCTGCATGTAGCTACTGGCAGCCTTGTTAGCTGTTGTCAATGGCCTATTGTGAGTTCCTAGGTGTTAATTACTCATTTATACTCATATTACCATGCTGTAGCATTTCTTTATTGTCTTCCCATAACCTTCCTGTTTTACCTAAGTTGGCGCCCGGTTTCTGGCTTTTAAGCGCGTTTTCATCCACGTTCACATGCACTTTCAGTCACCCTGTGTGATCTCAGCTAAGCATAGCTATGGCTAGGTACACACCCCTATCCTGTGGCTTTGCTTAGCAACAGGCAACCAATGCTCCAATGTGCTTACAGCTACGGTGGCGCACACCTCTCATGATGTCATATTTACCTCCAGGCCACTCCTTGGTGTTGTACCGCTGCATCATGAGGTACATCCTTACACCGGCGGGACGTTTGCAATTCAGTATTACTTGACTCATTTGCGTGACATTGACTACTAATTCCTAGTTACTGTGCAGAACACTGTCACAGACCCTTAGCAATCCTTGCTCCTTGGTTGTGGTGTAGCATGCGTACCATTGACTACTATAGTGAAATCATGATTTGTGTTACATTGCAATTTTATGACATCTAAATATATTTTCCTTATGTTCCTGTTTGCGCACCCATGCACTGCGATGGTACTTTGCGTTAGTGTGGCCATGACATTAAATGTTATTTTTTATGTGTTGTGCGTGTTTTTTTATGCCATTGGCTGTATATTTAGCCATAGGCATATGTTAACATTGTAATACATAAGTTTGGTCCACTTTCATGGCTCCGATGTTCTGTTTGAAAAAATGTAAACTGTTTTTTTTGGTTTATATTTCTGCATGCTTACGCTATGCCTGCACCACTTCATGAATCACTATATACCTTCATTTGCATGCTACACTGCTGTACATGGGGTAATTAGCATACAAGCACCGTGAGCTGTGTAGCTCTGGAGTACGCTGGTAGTGCACGTGGAAACAGCTCGTACCTGGATTGGTCGGCAGCCATATTTGGCATTAAAACACCAACGTTACACCTGCGCCTGGTGCAAGCTTCATGAATCCTGGGGTATGTTTTCTTTTTAACATGTGTAAATATTTTGAGCTACAGAATTTTTTATGGTAGATGTTTTATTTGATTGTTTTATAAGTTCCATTATATGGTGGTAGCTGAGGTTAAATTGTTAATTCTATTGGTCTTATTGTATATTTAAATTACATTGCTTCATTAAGCATTTTAATCAATTAAATCTCAAGCAGTGCTAGAATAAATAAGGGAGGTTCTACTTTTTAATTAATTCTGAAGAACTCCTGATTTATTAAGGACAAAAGTGCCCAATCTACTTGAAATAAAATTTTTTTTAAGTTTTAAAAGTTTTTTTCTACTGTCTGGTCTGTTTAAGCTGCCAGCATTACCTAGTTTTGTTTTTCTACTCTACATTATTGCTAAATCCTGGATTTTGATATTGCTCTGAGAATGTAAACATGATGCTGAAAGGGAAGTGTAAAAGGGGAAGCTTAATATTTCAAATGCCAAACAGTGATATCGTAAAAAATGAGTAGGGTTTGGAGCTCTTATTTTCATTGCCTTACAGCCATGACAATTGTTTTGCATTTACATAGGGCTACCTATGCAGAAATCCAGATTTCTTTTCATTATCTTGAATTCCATCTTATAAAAAATATCATCATACAGCAAACACCCACTTGTACAATATAGTTTTGCAATTGACTATCCCTCGCAATTATCACATTGACAATCCACCTCTAAGAGTTGACCCAGTAGTCAGGGATTTGGGAACTTACTTTGACAGTGACCTATCATTCAACCAACATGTATCCACTATTGTGATGAAGTCCTTCTATGGTGCTGCTTATAAATAAATGGATATCATTGAGAACTACAGAGGTCATTATTCCACTTTACTGAGCTCTCAATATGGCTAAAATGGAGTACATCCACTGTTGTTATGCACCTATCCAGGTAATTGTAGCAATTGGAATATCTGCACAGGTTCCTCACAAAAAGAAAAGTGGTCCTAAGGCACATGATTTACACAGACTGCATCAAAGCACTGTTGCTCAGCATGGTCTCACACAAATTACTAAGGTGATCAGTGCCTTGATTATAAGGAATCCCCAGGCCCAGCACTAATTGATTAATAGGTATACACTAGGTTAACAACCCCCAGAGCATTCATAAACCTTGTCAAGCAACTCAACCCAGTTGGGTCCTCATGTAACGTGGGTGTCTGTTAGAAGGGGTTTGTTTGTTTGGAGGTGCCTAAGGGCTTCGTGGGGGATATATTATTTAGGCAATATTTTGCCTACTGTCTGCCTCTCATGGGGGCCAGGTTGGGAGTGAATTCATGATTTCCCATACAATGGTCAAGGTTTTGTTTGAATAAGGTCAAGAAGTAACACTACTTCACATGATGGAGAGCTTATTCCATGGAATGAAGATCCTTTGAGACACATCGTTCTCACTAGAATGTTATGTTGATGTTGCAGGAAATGTTTAAATCCTTGGATCTAGTGTTTCTAGTGATGTTAATTTTTTTCTGGATATGCAAACTAGCCATCAGGGTTCTGTGCTGGGATATCTCCTGTTTGGCATCTACGTTTCTAAAGTAAAAGACAATAGCAAAGGTCTCTGGCTGACTAAGTTTGCAGATGACTGCAAAATAGGAGCAGTCATTGAATCTCCAATGATTTAGCCATCCCGCAGGAAGGATTGTCTCAAATAAATAACTGGTGTCAAAATCATAGTCTGAAACTAAATGCCAAAAGATGGATTATTGTATCTTTTGGAAAGTCACCTATACCAGGAAATTACCACAATAACAATACACCCCTGAAGAGCTGACACAGTTGTTCAGGATTTGGGAAGTTATGTGGACAGTGACCTAATTTTTGACCAACATGTATCTATTGTTGTAAAAAAGTCCTTCTAATCTCACTATGGGTAATATGTGTAATTATCTACCATGGGATGGGTAAGACCAATCTATAACCTAATGGGATAGGTTATTTTGAGCGCAAAAAAGGACATTTGCTATGCCTAAAAAGGCCCACAGTGACAGCTAGCCCATTACTTACCTATGAACCTATTAGTATTGGATCTGATTATGCCTTATATGTCAAGCATAGTTTGCATCTCAGCAAACTGTAGGAGACTGAGTATAAATGTAAGTGCTTAATGCAATCTGAGTAAGACATTGTGTTAATACCATTGATTCTGCTGGTGAGAAACCTCTGTGGGAGTTCCAGCCATTGCAAATGCCTAGTCAGGTGTGCACAAGAGGGCTTTGCACTCTATGATTGGTCGTATAAGGGCCAAGTGAACTGGTACTATAACTTCCTTGGATATGAATGCTATACCCTTAGTTATAAGTTGGGCAAAGTAAAATAATGCTCCTATTGTTTTGCTATGTGTTGGTTAAAGGCCAGCTTACTGTCAACTTATGTTTAAAAATCCCTAACAACCAGGTCAACTCTTAGGGGTATTTTATCAATGGAATAATTGACTTGTGTGGACATTTTCCCAAATCCCACTATAATACACTTCTTTGTGTAAAGTTTTAAACCATGGCTTTGGCACAAGGAATTTGTCTGTGATAAATCCTCTTACAGGATGTTAATGCTGTGTGGGAATTTATGATAGCTCCCAATTTACAATTATCTGTGAACTTGGAGAACCAGAGGCCCTTGCCATTAGCTTTTGACTTATGAGAAGTAAATGTTAAACAAGAGCAGGCCCAGCATGGATCCCTGAGGTACTCCCCTGGTGACTGGTCTCTTGGAAGAGGTGGTCTTGCCAATCCTGATGTCTTGAGTCCTATCTGTGAGCCAGCTGGTATGTAGGGATTTATGCCTAGTTTGGTGAGTTTGTCAACAAACCTGAATGGGAAACCATATTGAATGCATTAGCCAGGTCATGATAGGTGGTATGCGCCATATTCCTTTCATCCATTACCTTGTTGAACCTCTCAAAGAAGACTAACATGTTAAGTAGGTAAGACCTGCCCTTGGCAAAGCCAGTATGGAATGAGTCCAGTGTCTGTAGGTTGTCAATGTCCTTACTGATCATTTCCATGATAATTCATTGCATGGCTTTGCATGTTAGACTTATCAGACTGATAGGTTTGTAGTTTGCAGTGCTGGTTGATGAACTGCCCCAATGCAATTGTAAAATGCCTCAAGTGGTCCTGAAAGGTCATGCTCTAAGTTAGTTAGGAAGCAACCTGGAATATTGTTTGAGCCCATTGAGGCAGTATTTTTGGCCAATGCAAGTGCCGCCAAAACCTGCTTCCTACTGATAGTTGGAGGGATACACTTGAAGGGATTTCACTTTACAAGGAGTAGTATGAGGGGAATGGAGGTGAAGTTTGAGCTGAGTTTCACAGCCAGTAGATTTGCTGTGAAGGTGGTGCCATTTTCCACCAATTCCGCATACTGCTGTGCACTACCTTTAAGGGTTTGAGTGTAGCTGAAGAAGGGCTTGTGGTTGTCCTTATCCTGAGGCTATGCTAACCTCATAGTTGGCCTTGCTTGATTTAATTAATTCTTGTAGTTTTTTTGTTTAGTTTGATCAATGAGCTCTTCTCTTTGTGAGAGTAGTGCTTTATGATTTTTGCTAATGACTTTGTTCCTTTTGTTATATGCCCTGTTAAGCTTGGGATCCTGCCAGTTTGGTTTGCTTTTGGTGTTTGTTATGGGCTTACTTCTAGTAGGTACAGAAGCTCTATACAGCCATTCACATGCTTGTACAAGGTGAATAGGTTGATATGATTTTGGGGTTTGGGGCTATTGAAGTTTGGCAAACTGTCACTCAGTAGGATGTTGTTTGCTTTACAATACTTCCTGTTAGAGATTTAATTGCCTTTTCTGGGTTGATATTTATTTTGAAAGAAACAACTTTATGAACCAACCTCACCAGTTAGGGTGTGGCACAGTGGGGGTGCAGTGCTCCTCCATGTTGGTAAGTACTAGGTCTAGGACTGGTGAACCTCTGATTGGAGCACACATTATCTGCTCCAGGGTATTTGTGTTAATAAAGTGCAGGAAATGGAATTTCAAGATGGCTGTACACTAATCAACAGCTTAATTTCAGTTATCTCATTGTGAAAAAAGAAATAGAGATAACAGCCAGTAATTCTGCCAGTTTTAGTAAATTCATTTCCTGGATAGTAAGTACACTGCCTGGATGCCAACAAAGAAGAAACTTATAGAGCGTGAAAGAAAATCAACTAGAAAGCAGGAAGAGAAAACACTGACTGGGAAGAATCATGCAACTGTTCAGCAAAAGGCAGTTCAAGCTTCAGCTTCGTTGCAAGACATGGCTTACAGTAATCTAGGGGAAAAATAAATCAAATGTGCTCAGAAGTGATTAAAATAAATGAAACATTGAAGGAGTATATCAACTCAAATAGGCTGGTAAATAGTGGAAGAAACTTTAACCAGCTATTCAGATAAACTCATAAAACTGCAAAAATCAGAGGTTGAAATGGAGAAAAGACCGGATGAGTATGTGGCTCCTCAAGAACAGCTGTTTCAGAATGGCAAAGTTAGACAGAGCACACAGGTAAAACCTGAGATTTTCTGCTGTACCAGAGAAAGTGGAAAGAACAGACTGTTTTAATTTTATGAAAGCACAAATAAGCAACCAGAATTGTATTCTCTGGCAGGATATGTTAATTGAATTGCACATTGCTGTGCGCACTCCAAATCTGGCCTTGAGAAAGCAGCCAAGACCTGTATTATTAAACATACAATCATACCAGCAGGAAATATTAAACCTGACAAAATTGTAGCAGAATGGCAAAGTATTAAAAACCGGAGACAATGGAGTATTTGCAGAAAATGATTACTCATTTCACACCAGACAGAACAGAATCAAATTTATGCCAGCAATCAGAGAATGTTGAGAGGCAGTTGTGAGATTCAAGCTACTGTATCCAGCTGTCTCCATGTTTTTTTCCTGGAGGATCTAAGTCATTTTTTGATAAAGAATGGGCTAAAGAGAGAATACAAAAAGTGAGCCATTAAACAAAATGAGACTGCTTTTAGGAGGAATCTGCTTCTCATATTTCTGATAATAAGGCTCATAGAGAGATTTTGCCATTGAAACTGTTACCAGATTCCCAAATGCAAATGTTTGAGAGATAGAAAAAAGCACAGGAATTGACTAGGAGAATCAGGTTCATAGGTTCATAGGATGATACTAGGCTATTGGTCCGGAGGTCCTAATAAGCCTAGCCAAGAATTTTGCCCATATTCCCTCAAAGTCCACACCTGTTTCCCCTGTCCAGCAGGGACACAGGTGGGATCCCAGGGGTGCATTTTCTGTTTCCCATCCTGTCATCCAGGTTTCTCTTAAAGAGGGCTAGAGAGATACTCTGCTTGACATGGAGAGGGAGTCTATTACACAGATGGGGAAGTCTTTGGGACACAAATCTATCCCACCATCAAGTTCTATTAATGTCACAGACCAAGTTAATGCCTTCTGTCTGGGTTGCGTGAGTGGAGTTTGTCTTATGGACATGCAGCAACTCCATCAAGGCTGGACCTGAAATGACCTTATATGCCAGACATAGTTCACCTCTGAGCAGTCTGTATGAGACTGAGTAGAGGGACAGGGCTTTTAGCCTACCTGTATAGGATAGGTGTTTGAGACCCTGGATTTTCTTGGTCAGGAACCTCTGTGATCTTTCCACCTGCTGCATGTGCTTGGCAACGTACATGCTGAAGGGGGCCTTGTACTCAATAATGGGTCTGATAAGGGAGGAGTACAGGGATGTTATGACCTTCTTATTCCTGGACGAAATGTCCTTATTTATGAGGTGGGCTATGTAAAATGCATTCCATACAATGGATGCAACGTGGTGGTCAAAAGTCAGGCTTCTATCAACCTGGGTTCTCAAGTCCCACATGACTGATTGCATACTTAGTACGCTGTTATTGATGTCATAATTAGTGGGGATGACATTTTCCCCAAAGGGGATAATGATGCATTTCTTGGCATTCAGTTTAAGGTCATGCTTCTGGAACCAGTCATTAGTTTGGGTAAGGCCCTCTTGGAGGATGTTCACATCACTAGTGGACTTTAAGACAGTGCACAGCTTGCAGTCATCTGCAAACTTGGTTAGCCACAGATCACTGGGTTTGGCTTGCACCTCAGAAAAGTATATCCAAACATATGGGGCTCCAAGACCAATCCTTGGGGTATACCACTCATTACAGGTCTACTACTAGAGGTGGCATCCTCTACTTTCACTGAGTGGGTTCTATCAGTGAGCCAGTTATCAATCCATTTGGTAATATACGGGTTGATGCCTAGGTGGGATATTATGCCCAAGTGGAGAATAGTGTCAATGGCTTTGACTAGGTCAAGGTAGGCGGTGTGTACTGTCTTCTTCTCATCCATGGCTTTGTTGACTATTTCAAAGAAGTCAACCAAGTTTAACAGACATGATCTTCCTTTGACAAAACCAAGCTGTGTGGGGTCAAGGGTTTGGAGGTTTCCAGTGTCCTTGTTTATAAGGTCCATGATAATGCCTTCCATGGCCTTGCAGATCAGGCTAGTTAGGCATATGGGCCTATAATTGCCTGGGTCAGTGGATGTTCCACATTTGTGCAGAGGGATGAAAGTAGCTGTCCTCCATTCATCTGAGATGAAGCCGGTGCTCAGACTTTGGTTGAATAGGCTGCCTAATGTAGCTTAGAGCTCATGCTTGAGTTCATGTAGGATACAGCCAGGGATGGTATCGGGTCCCATGGAGACTGTATTTTTTGCCTTTGAGAGGGCATTAAGGACCTTTTCCCTGGCGATGAGGGGAGGGGGGCAGGTGCTGAGGATGTTTTGTTTTACTGATGTGGGGACAGGGGGGTGAAGTTTTCACTGAACCTGTCTGCCAGCAGGTTGGCTATATATATGGCATTTGTGTATGCAGTGTTATTGACTACCAGTTCAGTGCAGATTTGGGTGTTGCCTTTGAGATTGCAGACATATGTGAAGGAAAAACTTGTGATTGTCCTTGGTGGATGTGGCCAAATTGGACTCAAATTTGGCCTTGTTGTATTTAACTAGTGACCTCATTTGCTTATTTAGACAAAGGAGAGATTGCCTTGAACTTGGCACCTGTTCCTATTTGGCCCTGGACAGCATTTTTTTCCTTCTGTTATAGAGTTTGTTTAGTGCTACTGTCTACCAGACAGGTTGTATTCTTCCTTGAGGAAAATGATTTGGTCCTGTCAGGTATTGCTGAGTCCATACAGCTATGTAGGTGCTCATATAGTTTTTTTGGTGTAGGCTTGGACATTAGTGCTAGTTCCAACTGAAGGGACGGTGGCCAGAAGCTGCTTATACCTGCTCTAAGGAGATTGTAGTCAACTTTGGAAAAGTTTTTTCATTTGACCTTGACGGGGGTGGGGTCTAAAGTTGGGGTGTTCTCCACTGCTTTGATTCAGGTTTCAGTGACTGCACAAATGTCAGCATCCTCCAGGACAAGAAATGCTTGCAATGAGTGCAGTTGCATACTAAAACTCCTAGCATTTATTAGCATGACCTTTAAATTTCATTTATAAGAATTTTTCATGTTGGTAATTTTGTGCTCATGACTTTGCCTGAAAAAGTCACTATGGAGGAGGCAAGAGCCTTTGCCAGAAGCCTAAAGCCCATGGGAGACAGATGAAGGCCATCTCTGGCAAAGCATTGTGGTCTGTCAATCATGTCCTCCCAGGCTGTCAGGTACTGGATCCCCTTAGAATGACACCAGAACTAAGCCAATTGTTGAAGTCTATCATTTTCTGTTTTTATTGAGGTATCATTCTGGGTGATGGTAGGATGCTGCTTAAGGCTATGGACATACCTGCTTGGGACACATATTCAGTGAGATCAATCATGTCTCTCCATATAGTCCAGAGAGGTACATCTTAAGTCATTCGCACCAACATGGCCTATGACAGAGTGATAACAGTACCTGTTGTAAAGAGACTTGAGTGCATGCATGATATGGTGGATTCTAGCACCTGACAAACAACTTACTGTGACTTTCTCCTTGTCTAACCTGGTGATAGGCACATCTGTGTGTCTCACAAGAGAGTCTCCTATGACTAGTATGTTGGGTTTGTGGCTGGGCCCTAGAAGGTGTGAGACACAGACATGTATACTATGTGAGATGCTTGGTGCTGTGGGTTATGATGTGCATTTGTGCTTTTGCTTCAGGGATGTCTTTTGTTTAGGTATGTTTTTGTTGAGAACCCCCGTATATGTAGGAGTGTGTTGTACTGATCTGGGTGGTGTTAGAGGTGTGGTGTTTGTAGTGTTTGTGCAAACAACCTTCTCAGTGCCAGATGTACTGGTTTGTGACTGAGACATCAAGGAATCTAGGTTCTTAATGTAATTGCTTTCTTCACATATTGTGTTTCTAGGTGGTAGTAGTAGAGGGTTGTCTGTACATAAAGCAGCTGCTACATTGTCTCAGGATGCCAATATCAACCAGACTAGTAGGAGAAACCATAGGAAATTGTTCATCTATGGTTATCAGTATCTGTGGAAGAGAAATCAGGGATAGTAGAGTGGGTGATATCTGAAGAGATTACCTATAGGTGTGAGTAGGGCTGGATAAAATCAATACAGTAGCTGCAGGTGAGGGCCTCACTCACACAGGAGTGCTGTTAAGGGAATAAATACACCTGAGATACCTCGCAAGGGGTTAATACAACACAGTGGCAGTGCACAATGGGCAAACAAGCACAAACCCACCTTGGGCTTTAGACAGAGTTGGTAGATGGAGATAAACAGGAAGAAGACCAGCAACACTGACATTAGTGAATAAATGTGAGATTATAAAGTATTAATAACATTTGAGGAAATATTACTTTACAAGAAAAAGTGGAAAGATTGTACTTTTGTTTACTTTGTTAAACTGATAGGGGACAGCGAAACATATACCCACTCCATGTCATTAATGTTTGGAAGGACACTAAGGGAAGGGAAAAAAGTAACCACTTTTTGTTCTTAGCATTTGTATTAAACATTATATGAACAATTTCAGTTATTTTTGTATGCGATACAGATACTAATGTAAACAAGTACTTTTTTTGTCTTTTATAGTTTTAAGAAATGTAGGCATTACAATGTAAAAGAGAAGAAAAGCTGTGGAAAAAAGCAAGTTCAAGTTAATATGCTTTAATATTGGTTTGTTGAGGTGGTGGGTGTGCTTAAAATTCACAGATTATAATATATTTAGAGTTGATACTTTTTTTTTTTAGTTTTGTATTTGTGAATGTTTGGATTAAGTCCATGGCTTAATCTAATGACATGTTTTTTGTATAAGCAAGTGAATAAGAGAACATTGAAAGTAATGAAAAATTTTTCTTTAGCAAATATATGTTAAATGTTAGGTGAGAAGTCTGCAGCTGAGGGCAACTGTATATTTTTTTTCTTATGTTTCCATGGAGACAAGCATACTACAGGTCTAGGCAATAAAAGCTATAGCTCTTTTTTTAAGACTAAACATTAATGATTCCTGAAAATATACAAACTGATTTTCAGATCTGGGAGAGGAATAAAGATAAGACAAGAATAGAAAGCAATTATAAAGTAGAAGCACAGGCTGTAATATGAGTCTTAGCATGGAGACTCTTCATTTTATGTTAGGTAATGCCTGTAATTGCAGCTGTTAATACTGGACACTTGTTCCTGTCAGAAGGGTTAAACTTCATTATTTGAAGATGTACACAGTTTTGTGTGTTTCTTTTAAGTTAATACATTCTGTTTTTGTGGATTTTCATTAAAATAAAAAAAGTTTTGTAAAATGTAAAATAGGTTCAAATGGAGATGACAAGAAACACCTGCATAAAGGATCAACCCACCAAATATTACTGTGTATATGTAACACAAAAACTGCATGTAAGCATTTCAAAAAGCTGTCATTTATAATAGATGAGAATAATAACTTCTTATCATAATGGCTACTCTATCCATATTATTTGGGAGTGTGAATAATCTCACAGGTATAGAAGAAAAGTAGAGCATTGAATTATATTAAGAAATGCAGAGTGCAAATAACAACACTACAGGAGACAGATTTGGACAGAAGTGAGCATGAGAATTTGATAAAGAAAGGATTTCAAGACGGATATTTAGCAGAGTGTCATGGACAGAGAAAAAGGGGAGTATTTATATTAACTGTTAGAGGGGTTCCTATGGTGATAGACAAGAAACAAAATAATAATGGGAGATTTGTGGTAGTAAGGGGCTACTGGCAAGGGAGGAGGATTACATTTAAAACTGCTTGTATGGAGATTAAGAAGAAATTTGGAAAAAAATCATTGGCTTTCAGCAGGGAATATTACCTATAGGTGAGAACTAGAATTTGAGTTGCAACAGTGATGATGCATCTGGGAAACGTATTAGGGAAAACATAATAAAAGATGGCAGATTTCTGAAGAAATGTATGAAAATATTTGGTATAGAAAATGTGAATTCAGCAGTAGTAGACTGAGAGAATTTACATATTATTCCCCAAGGTACAATAACTGGGCTAAACTAGACAAAAATTATATTCCACAGGAACATGTGCATGTAACTGAAAGTTCTGGTACATATCCAATAAGTCTTTCACTTCATGCACCAAAACTAAGATGAAAATGCAAGGTAATGCAGTAAAATGAGACACTGGCACTTCCCATCTACCTGTTAAAAGGAGAAGAATTTAAGGAATGTGTATTGGAAATTATTCAGGGGTTAGGGTCTATATTAGATCAGCGAATGCTTAAAAAAGCGAACGCTGATTGATCGACCTTATGTAAGCGAAAGCTTACAATCTCGAACTGTCAGATCAGCGATTTTTTCCTAGGGAAAAAAATTGCTGATCCAAAACGCATTCACACAACACAAGCACACCAAACAAACAGAAATCCACACGCATACACCTAAAATCTGACACCTAACCCTGCACTAAACTATGCACACACCACTAACTATCCACTTACCTTAACCCAAACCCTAACCCTAAGGTCCATCACTATCACACACTCACCTCACCCACTCCCTAACCCTAACTCACCTAAACCCGCCCTAACTCACCTAACCCACCTTAACACTCACATCCATACAATCGCACACTTACCTGAATCCGACCCGTAACTTTCCACCACAGCACTAAAAATACCAAAGCAACAGAAATGGACAACCAAATTCTTTCCCTAGGAAAAAATTTGAGTTTCTGTTGCTTCGATATTTTTAACATTCACTAAAATAAGGTTGATCAGTCAGCGTTCGCTTGTTTAAGCATTTGCTGATCTAATATAGACCCAGGAGTTATTAAGGAAGATAAAAAAATTCTTCAGAAGTTATAGCTAGTGACTGACATAAAATGAAAGTGGGGTTTAAAGAGATGGTAGAAATAAAAGAAAAAGATATGATAAAGAAATAACAGGAATTATTTAGAGAGGCTGAAAAAAATTAAAGTATTGCAGAACAAGAATAATCTCACAGAATAAGAAGAGGTACAACTGCAGACTGCTAAAGAGAAAATAAGGGAGTATCTAATAAGCATCAGTTTAGCAAGATTGCTTTTAAGCAACTATTTTTTGTTAATATCACCAGAGCACAAAAAAAAATTAACACAAATTAGGCAATAGAAAGTAGAAAAAGGTTAGCACCAAACTTAGGGAGCCTATATCAAGAAAAATAATGAGAGATCCTGTCCGGGTATTTGAGATAATTCAGAAAGTCTGCATAAAGCAGAGAAATGTAGATATCAAGAAAGAGCACAAATGGAAATATTTATGGGAGACTTAAGTATACCAAGGTCATAGGTAGATGAGGCTTAGCAATTAACAGTTAAGATAAAAGACAAGATAAAAATGGTGATGTTTAACCAATCTGCAGAAATCTTCAGGATTAGATTGTATACCTGTGGACGTTTGGAAGCTGATAGAGAAGAAAGTGATAAAGATCTTGAAGGTTTTAAAAGTATTTTAAAAGTAGCGGAAACACCAACATCCTGGAAGAAAGATGTGGTGGCTATAGTACCTAATGATACCTAATGACAGTACAGACCAATCAGACACAGCTTCTTATAGGCCCATTTCAGTTTTAAACAATTGTTTTAAATTGTTAATGTGCTAAAAGAATGATAAAGGTGTTGCCAAAGCTGAGGGACACAGATTAATGTCAGTTTGTAGAGGGAAGACAAACATTTGACAAGATTAATTAACAATCATGATCCAGAGGGAAGTTGAGTGTAAGAAAATACTGCTGCTGTCAGTGGGTTTTGATGCAGAGAAAGCATTTGATAAGTAAAACGGGTTTTTGCAAGTAGGCCAATGGAAGCACTTACATTCCAGGTTACAATAATAAGGTTAATTAGGTGGATATGTGAGGGATTAAAGGCAAAAATTAATTAAAGTGAGGGAGCTCCTCTCTGACAAGATGTGACAGAACAGCGGAACTAGGCAGGAGTGGCCTCTTTTTCTTTTGTTATTTGCTTTATATTTAGAGCCATAAGAAAAATAAGGGACTCAGAAATACAAGGATATAATTGGTATGGTAATGAAGAAAAGTTGGCTTTTATTTGTAGATGATATTATTGCACATCTGATTAAACCAGAAAATGATATGTCTGTGTTGTGGAACATCTTGAGACAACTTTAAGTCTTTTCAGGGTATACATTTAATGAAGATAAAACAGTGACTATAGCTGTAAACTATGTACTCAAACATGAGTTGGCCCAGCAATACCCATATTTATGGTGATATGATAAAATGAAGTGTTTAGGAGTATGGATTAAAGAGGATTCTGTTATGGCAGCTAAAGATATGTGAGAAGAGACTAAACAAAAGCTAATATAAAAATAAGAAACTGGAAGTTATTGTTTATGGATATGGATATAAAGAGCAAGCAGTGAAAATGTTTGTAGTCCTGTTAGTTCTGCATTCAGGTCAGGCATATTTTTATCAACCGGGGAGAAGTTTTAGACATTAATCAGACAGTTGAAGGAATTTATGTTGTTGGGAAGAGAACAAGGCTGAAGTGAGGTAAGCTGATCCTTCCAACAGAACAAGGCAGTTTATGATTGCCTGATTTGAAGGGATATTTTAGACCTATACAGTCAAGGCTCATATACATAACACAATCTACAATTCAGAGTGGAAAGGGATGATAATAAAGTGAGAGGCGGATTCAAGAAATATTGAGAAAGTGGGATTTTTAATGCAGATCCTTAAGAAGAATAACAGCCATACTGAATATTGTATTGAATGCAGACTGAGGGGTCAGAATGGAGAGATGATAAGTCAGCAAGGAAAGGAGAGTATTATTGCTGAAATTGAATTCATCCTCAAGTCTTGGTGAGTACCTTCATGAGGTGGATCCTTTTTATCACAAAATCTCACCAAGATGGCACTGATATATAGATTGCATTTATATAGCATATATCCAGGACAGAAGTAGGTTAAAAATTAAAAAAAAGATAGCTGGGTGCATAAGACCCAGGAAAAAAAGTGCCCAGTCCTGAGAGTCACACTGGTTTCAGGACTGGAAAAGATGACAGTGCAGAATCCTCAAAATATGGAAACATTCCTACAATGGGGCCAGGATGCTCCCTCCCCCCGTCGTAGAAGGAAATAGTAGTCCACAAAAACTGATAGGCCAAAGAAGGGCCATAAAGACAATAAAGTGGACTATTGAGGATAAGAACAAAATTATGTATTGCTACTATTATGCAAAAAGCCCAGAACTTCCAGACACAAGATATACAAAATGATTAGGAGAGAAATTAGCGGAAAGAAAAATATTTCCACAGGAAAAACTGTCAGATGCTTCAAATGAAAATTTGTGTTCACTAACATAACAGATTTGTGAAAAACAGTATATAGATAAAGAAACTTTGATCTGTTTGGAAAAAGAAGCATCTGAGGAAGTGCAAAAATATAAACAACAAAACCCAGAGATATTTAAAATGTATAAAAAAGAAAGATGGACACGGGAAAAGAAAGAGAGATTTGATATGGTGCAATGTTTATGCAAAGGAGAAAGCCAACTTAATCAATATAAACAAGGCAGCCCCCAAGATATTTGAAGAGAAATACAGGCAAAGACATCTGGATATGGAAAATGTCACAATAAAAAATAGTATCACAAAGATGGAATGTAGAAAAGAAGATTAGTAAAGTAGAAGTTAAAAAAATAGAAGTTGAAGTTATGGAGTACCTGTGAAGTGAATGATTTGGTGTAGAAGCTCTAACACAGGTTACATCTCAACATGATGGAGTAAGTCCTCAAAGTAAGGAGAAGCGGGCAGATCAGAAAACATCTGAAGAAGAAATATGTATATGGGGAAAAAAAGAGATTTAATATAGTGTAATATTTATGCAAAAGAGAAGATACCATAGAACTTTCTGTAGAATTCCTGCAGGAAATGGAAAACAAGGGATGTGCCCTCAGTTTGGAAGAAAATGAGCTAAGAGAAAAGTTGCTTGATTTAATAGACGTAGATAGATATATTAAGACCAATGAAAGAAATAAACTGCAGAAGGTCAATAAAACCCAAAAAGTTAGAAGTCTGATAAAACAAATTAACATAGTAATTAGGACTGTCCATAGAGATCCATGCAATATAACAGAAGCAAACAGGATATATTACTATGCAGCTAAATGTATAACTGTTAAAGTTCTACCACAAGAACATAGGGTAGTAAGGGAAAGGAAGGGGAGAAACTGAATACCATCATGGAACGATTGAATAGAGAAAACTATAAAGCAATTAAGCCAAGAAGTGTCGCTTTTAGAAGACTATAGAAGAGGGACTAGACCAACAAAAATACTAAGAAAGATAGCTATGATGAAAAGCAATGCACAGTATTAGAGCAGACCAGGATCTATCATTCACTATTACAAATAACAAACTAAAAAATAATTCAGCACAGGTGGAAAAACCCAGAAGATACAAAGACAAACATAAAGGAAAAGTACAAAATGAGCAATTTATTGATGACCCAAAAATGTTTTATAGAGAACCAGGAAACAAGGTAAAAGGAATTGAAAGACCGCCAAAAAAGAAGAAATAGATACATTTTGGAGAAGTATCTATGAAGATCCTGTGGAACATAACAAATATGCTAAATGGATAGAAGAAGTAAAAGAAAGAATAAGAAGTTTAAAGATACAGGATATGAAATGGGATGAAGTAACAGCCAGAGAGATTGAAATAAAGTTAAGAAAAGACTCTTAACTGGAAACCCCCAGGCCCAGATGTAGTACCTAACTTTTGGTTAAAAGTATTAGCATCTTTGCACAAAGATTTAGCCATGAGTAAGAACTATTTATATGCGCTCCCTGAACAGACACCAATTTGGCTAACAACAGGCAAAACAATGCTCCCACTTAACAGTGAACCTGCAAGCTACCCTAAAATTTATAGACCTATCACTTGCCTTCCGACGATTTATAAACAATAGACAGAATTGATGCTGACAGAGTTTAAAGTCATTTAGAAGAAAACTCAATTATGGCAGTAGAATGATAGGGAAATAAAAGAAAGTCATATGGAACTAAGGATCATTTGTTGTTAAAGTCATAATGGAGAACTGTAAAAAGGGAAATAATCTAAGTATGGCATGGATTGACTACAAAAAAGCATTTGAAAGTATCCCACATTCATGGATAAAAGAGTACTTAAAAATGTATAAGATACATCCTACACTGCTCCACTACATTACAGTGACCATTAAATAGTGGCAGACCACTTTCCAATTAAGCCATGATAAAGGACACATTATTATCACATGGATACAAATTCAAAGGGGGAGATTCCAGGGTGACTGTCACCATTGCTATTCTGCCTTACCCTTAACCCATTACGCTGTTTACATAACAGCCTAGGCCATGGCTATAATTTGGCTCCTAGAAAACAACAAAGTGTAAAGACTTCTCATCTTCTCTTTGCTAATGATTTACAACTATATGTCTCATCAGATGAGGAACGGAAAGCACAACTGCAGGTTGTTAAAACTTTTTCAGATGATATAAGAATGCCATTGGCCTTGATAAATGTGCAAAAGCAACCTTTAAAGCAGAAAAACTGCAGCACCAGGAAAACATCAGTTTGGGACAAGAATATGATATAAAAGAACTTGAGCAAGAGGGAGTGTATAAATATTTGGGATTTGGTGAAGGATCAACAATAAAACATGAACAAATGCAAATAAAACTTGGTAAGGAATACTTTAGAAGACTTAAATTAATCCTGAAAACAGTGTTGACATCTGGGAATAAAATCCAAACTATAAACTAATTTGCTCTTCCTGCCTAAGTTATAGTTTTGGAGTAATTGACTGGTCCCAAAATGTGTTGGTTAGATTAGGTAGGAAAACAAGAAGGAAGCTTCATGCTCACCAAATGATTTATAAAAATCAGTGTATACCAAGATTATATATTCCCTATTCCAAAGGAGGGATGGGACTCCTTGAAATTGATTAGATGTATACATCTGCAATTGTGGGAGTCTACACATACCTGCTGACCTCACAAGACCCAAACACAGTGAAAGTTTTGAAATATGAGGAAAATAATCTATGGTGACTTCTCTGCTTAATCTAGCAGAAGCTTATCAGAGTCAAGGAGGAATGAAATTAAACCAGTAGATAAAAATCAGGTAGCAACTGAATGTGCCAAAAAACAAAGAAATAATATAAGGTGAAGGATCAGATGAGAAGGCAAGAAATGTGGAAAATGCATAAATATAGTTGCAAGTATAGAAAGCTTTTGGAAGAATCTCATTTTGATCAGGAACAAATGAAGGCATGGTTAAGGAGAGGCGAATTCAAACCAAGAGATGAAAGCTTAATATTTGTGGCCCAAGATAGTGGGCTATGTACACACTGGTTTACAAAGTCCATTGAACATGTAGGAGAAACAGTCAAGTGTAGGTTTTGTAAACTGAATTGGAAACAGTCGAACGCCTTCTTGCTGGTTGTGATATACTAATGGCAGAAGGACTGTATACTGAAAGGCATAATAATGCTGTGGCAAGACTGTTGCACTGGGGATTGTGCAAACATTATGGCATTGAAGTGTCTGAAAAACATTGGAAACATCAGCCACTAGCATCACAGAGCCTCGAGCCATGATCATCATAGAAAATTATGAAGTTTGTATCATATGGGCTCACCCATTACCAACAGTTCAAAGACAGATGCTAGAAAACTGGATATAGTGGTCCATGAAAAGAAGACAAAAGTAGCATTGATCATTAAAATCACCATACCTAGTGACTACAGTTTGTTGTGTACAGGGAGACACAAAGTCATAAAATATCAGGATCTGCAGGCAGAAACAAGAGCAATGTAGAAGAAAGATGCCAAGACAGTTCCAATAGTAGTAGGAGCAACAGGTCTTATAAAAAAGAATCTACAATCATATTTAGACATGTTAGCAATCCATGTAACCCCATACGAATTGCAGAAGGAATCATTACCGGGCACATTGCGGGTGCTGCGAAGAACATTTTTGGCTGACATCAAAGATTGAAACAATACTTATTTCATGAACATTAATCGTACTTTGACTTAGGAATTGGGTCCATTCCTGTTATGGTATTAGAAACCCAAAAGATTTGGAGAAAGATTAAAATATTATATTTATAAAGTAGCACAAAGTAATCTAAGAAGTAAGTCAATGCAAGGGTGCAAAATGTAGATTTTGCTGATAGGAATGAGTGTAATTCGGGGGACATAAGATATGCAAGAGCGGTGGAATTTATTGTAGAAAACTAAGAAAGGAACCAAGATGCAGATAACAATAACTACTGTCAGAAATGTAGTAGAATAGGAAAAGGACAATAAAACATTTGGCCTGCATGCTAGACACTGCCTTCGCAAAAGTGAAAGGGAATGGGGAGCCCTAAGAGAAAGACCTCCCCTGGCAGAGCTTTCAGTTAAATCTAGAACAGAAGCTGCTGCTAAAAAAGGATAATTAGTATGACATATAAAATATTGCATGATAACTATATGAATCAATCAGAGGAGATTAGAAAAGATTGCAAAGAGAGACTGGGTAATCAATTCACAAGGAAACAAAGGGAGGGCATATGTATGACTTCCAAGTATGCAACCAAGTGTAGAAGATTCAGGATTTTTCTTGGAAGTGTTTGCATAGGTATTTTTATACCCCAAACAGACTCCACAAAGAGTTTTTCCTCAGATAGATGGAAAATGTTGGAGGTGTGATGTGGAAGATGGAGGTAACTTGGACATATGTTTTAGGAGTGTAATGATTTGGCAGATTTCAAAAATTCCCCTACAGAGTGCTCTGTCAGAAATATTTAGTGAGCAAATGAGTGTAAGTGAGGAAATTATTTTCTGAGCTAGGATATAAGATCTGAATTGTCTTGACATAGTAAGACCTTGCTAAGTTTATTTCTGCCAAGAACAGTAACTGGAAAAGGGACATCAAAGTCTAAACTAACTGTATTTGAAGCATTGAATACTCTAATAGTGATTAAAAAATGGAAGTGTGATATTTAGAAAATGGTAGATGGAAATTACATAGAAAAAAATGGACATTTTGGAAACAATACATGCAGTATAATGTTTTGGAGGAGGAGTGAGATTTAATGGAAGGCAGAATTTGAACAGTTATACAAAACAACACATGTAATGTATAATGCCTGTAACTAGAAACAAGTTAATATGGCTTGTTTTCTTTTAAATAAATGTATGTTTGCCTATATTTTAAATGGCAATTTAATAAATATAAAAAATACGAGAAATAAAATGTTACAAATACAACTGTAAAACAAATTAGAATAGGTAACACCAGCATCTTAAAAAAACAATCGATAGAATTGTAATAATAATATCTTCTTTATTAAAAAGCAATTGAGTGCTTTCATCCCATACACACCAGGACTTCTTCAGAATATTCCTTACCAAAAGAACAACCCTTAAATACTATCGCATGGCATCCCATTAATTAATTAGCCTTACAATTTAAAGTGACAGTGCATTAAAGTTTAACAAGTGAATCTGCTGAATGAAATCCATAAAAATAATAAACCAAAAATTCAGTATTTCATGTAAATAAATACACTTAACAAAGCCCCTTTTATAATGGTAACAAGTATTTTCAAACATATAAAGATTTAATTTTCAAAAGTGGTTGAAATGAAGTCTATTCATTCAAACCAGGTTTTTTGGAAAACATGTAACTTAAACTGCCCCCTAACCTCTTGTGCCTCTAATTTTACATTTATATTTCCACCTCTAGGATTGGATATTATTTGTTCCAAAATACCAAACTGAAACTTCTTAAAACTTATACATGTTGTAGAATGCTTATATAGGGCATTTCTCTCATTCTTTTTTGCAATCTCATAATTATGTTCATATATTTGCTTTCTAAGACTTCACTCCATTTTACCTACATAAAAAGCTGGGCAGGTGTAACACTTGGCAAGATAAACAACATGCTTTGATTGACAGTTACCTTTCCAAAAAACTACAGTAGAACCCAAGTCATTTTCTAACACCAAGTCTTTAACCTCTGATATATAGTTACACTGTGCTCACCTTCCACAGTTCAATGTCCCACTTTTAGAAGTTCTATTGTACCCATGTTTACTCTCAAACCAATCTTTAAGATTATGTCCTGTTTTAAAAGTAAATTTAGGTTCAGACCCTAATAGTTGATGTTCATCAGGATTGGGTCTTAGAATGTTCCAATTTCTTTTTATAATGTTCTAAATTTCTCTTGTTTGAGAACAATATTTTACAATCAGTTCCTTTTCATTTCCCTCTTTGGTCTGATCCCTTAAATCAGACTCAGTCCCTAATAGGGATTTATATTTTATACCCCATTGGGTTTGGACGTAGTTCCTACTTTCTTTGACCAACTGGTTTGGATAACCTCTATTAATAAACATATCTTCCACTAGATTTAATTCTTTTTTAAATAATCAAATTGAGATGTCATTCTTGCTATTTTAATGCACTTGCCCTTTACAATACTTTTCTTTTGACTAATAGGGTGGAAACTCCCAAATTCTAAATAAGAGTTACTGAAAGTGGCTTTTCTAAAAACCTTGGATTTAAACCGCTTATTAGTATGTACTACCACTTCAGTTGTATACATATATGGCCCAGAAGGCATGGAATTTACTACCAAGATATGGCAGCAGACAAGTTTTCAGCACTGTTTCATTGTTTTTTTTTTTAAAGGTGTAGCCCCTGTCGAGATTGAAGGAAGTTAGGAGGTGTATCAGGAAAGATTGCAATGCCTAATAGAGGGACGGGGTAAGTATGGGCATAGGTACGACTGATTGCCATTCCATAATAAAACCAGTTTATCCAACAGATTATCAGTAATGTGGACATCAGGCCATAAGTAGTTATACGACAACCACATGAATATGCAGAATGAACATTTGTAAACAGTACAGACCTGTATAATTACCTCATGCAACTTTGAAACAGGCAATGGTAACGTAAAAACAGATGCATGTGGGTTCAATTGCACAAAAACAGAAATTATAATCTGATATTCATTTTAAAATTCAGTACATACTACTTGTAATCATAATGTAGAATAGTATTTACTCAGTCCCAATGTACATTTTCAATAACTTCACCATAAACCAGTTTTAAAATATTTACACTTTTTGTAAAGTTTTTTTAGTCAACAGAGGAAGAAATGAAATAGCATTACTGTAACAGCAATGTAATGAGAATGAATTTAACATTACAGAATATGATTTTTTTTGTCTCTCAACACACCCTCTTTCTTGTTATTCTTCTTCTTCTTCTTTTGTCTGCTCCTGTTAGGGGTTGAAACAGCAGATCGACTGTTTCCATTTCTTCCTGCACTCTGCATCTTGCTCTGTCACACCAACCACCTGCATGTCCTCTCTCACCACATCCATAAACCTTATCTTAGGCCTCCCTCTTTTCCTGTTACCTGGCAGCTTCATCCTTAGCATCTTTTTCCCAATATACTCTGCATCCCTCCTCAGCACATGTCCAAACCAATGTAATCTTGCCTCTCTGGCTTTGTCTCCAAACCTTCCAACCTGGGCTGAGCCTCTAATATACTTATTCCTAATCCTGTCCACCCTCGTCACACCCAGTGCAAATCTTAACATCTTCAACTCTGCCACATCAAGCTCTGACTCTTGCCTTTTTGTCAATGCCACTGTCTCCAATCCATATAACATAGTTGGTTTCACTATCCTCTTGTAGACCTTCCTTTCACTCTTACTGGTACCCGTCTGTCACAAATCACTCCTAACACTCTTCTCCACCAACTTCACCATACCTGCACTCTCTTCTTCACCTCTCTTCTACACTCACCATTACTCTGAACTGTTGATCCCAAGTACTTAAACTCATCCACCTTCGCCACCTCTAATCCCTGCATCCTCACCATTCCTCTATCCCCCCTCTCATTCACACACATATATTCTGTCTTAGACCTGCTGACCTTCATTCCTCTTCTCCCTAGAGCATATCTCCTCCTCTCCAGGGTCTCATCCACCTGTTCGCTACTCTCACTACAGATCACAATGTCATCTGCAAACATCATAGTCCACGGGGACTCCTCTCTGATCTTGTCTGTCAACCTGTCCATCACCATTGCAAATAAGAAAGGGCTCAGAGCTGATCCTTGATGTAATCCCACCTCCAACTTAAATGCATCTGTCACTCCCACCGCAGACCTCACCACTGTCACACTACCCTCGTACATATCCTGTACCACTCTTAAATACCTCTGACACTCCTGATGTCCTCATACAATACCACAACTCCTCTCTAGGCACCCTGTCGTATGCTTTCTCTAAATCCACAAAGACACAATGCAACTTCTGACATTCTCTGTACTTCATCAACACTCTCAGAGCAAACATCGCATCTGTAGTGCTCTTTCCTGGCATGAAACCATACTGCTGATCACTAATCATCACCTCCCTTCTTAACCTAGCTTCTGCTACTCTTTCCCATAACTTCATGCTGTGACTGATCAGTTTAATCCCTCTGTAGTTACTACAGCTCTGCACATCACGGTACCAAAACACTTTTTCTCCATTCCTCAGGCATCCCCTCACTTTCCAAGATTTCATTAAACTATCTAGTTAAAAACTCCACTGCCATTTCACCTAAATACCTCCATGCTTCCACAGGTACGTCATCTGGACCAACAGCCTTTCCGTTCTTCATCCTCTTCATAGCTATCTTTACTTCCTCCTTGCTAATCCACTGCACCTCATGATTCACTATCCGCACATCATCCAACCTTCTCTCCCTCTCATTCTCTTCATTCATCAACCCCTCAATGTACTCTTTCCATCTGCTCAACACACTCTCCTCACTTGTGATTACATTTCCCTCGTTATCCTTTATCACCCTTACCCGATGCACATCTTTACTAGCTCGGTCCCCCTGTCTAGCCAATCGGTAGAGGTCCTTTTTCCCTCCTTAGTGTCCAACCTTTTATACAACTCTTCATACGCCTTATCCTTAGCCTTCGCCACCTCTCTGTTTTCCATGCACCTCATCTCGTTATACTCTTGTCTACTTTCTTCATCTCTTTGACAATCCCACTTCTTCTTCGCCAATCTCTTTCTCTGTATACTCTCCTGTACTTCTTCATTCCACCACCAGGTCTCCTTGTCCTCCTTCCTCTTTCCAGATGTCACACCAAGCACCTTTCTAGCCATCTCTCTTACTAGCTCTGCTGTAGTTACCCAGCTATTTGGTAACTCTTCACTGCCACCCAGTGCCTGTCTCAACTCTTCCCTGAACATCACCTCACAATTACCCTGTTTCATTTTCCACCATTTGATCCTTGGTGCTGCACTCACACTTATCCTCCTCTTCTTGATCACCAATGTCATCCTACAAACCACCATCCTATGCTGCCTAACTACACTTTCCCCTGCCACCACTTTACAGTCTCCAATCTCCTTCAGACTGGCCCTTCTACATAAGATATAATCCATCTGTGTGCTTCTTCCTCCACTCTTGTATGTCACCCTATGCTCCTCCCTCTTGTTAAAATACATATTCATCACAGCCATGTCCATCCTTTTCACAAAATCCACTACTATCTGACCTTCTGCATTCCTTTGCTTAACACCATACCTACCCATCACTTCCTCATCCCCTCTGTTCCCTTCAACAACATGCCCATTGAAATCTGCTCCAAACACCAGTCTCTCACCCTTGGGTACAGTCATCACCACTTAATCCAACTTACTCCAAAATTTTTCTTTCTCATCCATCGCACACCCAACTTGTGGAGCATATGCACTAACAAAATTCATATATTCACCATCAATTTCCAGCTTCATAAACATCACTATCCGACACTCTTTTCACCTCCAAAACACTCTTAACATACTGTTCCTTCAGGATAATGCCTATGCCATTTCTCCTCCCATCCACACCATGATAAAACAATTTGAAACCACCTCCGATACACCTAGCGTTGCTCCCCTTCCATCTGGTCTCTTGCACAAACAATATACCAATCTTCCTTCGGTCCATCATATCAGCTAGCTCTCTCCCTATACCAGTCATACTGCCAACATTCAAAGTTCCGACACTCACTGTCACAGTCCTTGCCTTTACCTGCCTTCGGACATGCCTTCCCCCTCTTCTCTTCCTTTGGCCAACAGTAGCCCAATTTTCACCAGCACCCTGTTGACCAACAGTACTGGTGGTGGTCGTTAACCCGGGCCTCGACCGATCCAGTATGTATTTCTGTACTGTTGTCTGCATGTATGATTTGGCAAAATTTTATGCCGGATGCCCTTCCTGACGCAACCCTCCTCATTTATCCGGGCTAGTGTTTCCCAAAAAAAAAAATATATATAAATATATAAATATATATATATATATATATATATATATATATACATATATATATACATATATATATATATATATATATATATATATATATATATATATATATATATATATATATATATATATACACACACACACACACACACACACACACACATATATATATATATATATATATATATATATATATATATATATACACACACATATATATATATAGATATATATATATATATATATACATATATATATATATATATATACATACACACACACACACACACACACATATATATATATATATATATATATATATATATATATATATATATATATATATATACATATATATATATATACATACATATATACATATGGGTCCACTTTCTAAATTCGAAATGCTGAAATCTCGAATTTCAGTATTTCGAACTTACAAAGCCGTGTGGCAGAAGCGCGAAATTAAAAATACCGAAGCATGGATATTTTGAATTTCTGCTTCTGGTGGTGTGGTATTTGGATGTTTTGGTTTAGTTTTGGCAAGTTTGTGTGTGTAGGTATGTTGGTTAGGGGTTTAGTGTGTGTACGTGTGTGTTGTGACTGTCATGTGTGTATTTGAGGGACTGTAAGATGTGTGTGTGTGTGTGTTTCATTTGTGTTTCTGTTCGTGCGATCTCAGAGTTAGAATATATAAGTAGGGGGGTGTGGGGAGCACAGCCACCCACATGGGTGGTGCAGGGGGGCTTACCCCCTTGCTTACATGTAGTTTGGATGTATGTGTTTGATTTTTGGGGGGGGGTTTGTGTATGTATATGTGTGTACTGCATGTGTAGCGTAGGTGCGGGATTATGAATTTCAAGTTGTGTGTTTTCGAGTTTGAGTTATGGCTGGGTTTTCAGCTTTGTGGTTTCGAAATAATGAAATTTGAGATTTCAGTATTTCGAAATTACAAAGTGGACCCATATATATATATATATATATATATATATATATATAGATATATATATATATATATATATATATATATATATATATATATACACATATATATATATATATATATATATATATATAGATAGATAGATAGATAGATATTTATTCTTTCATTGCCTTTTATTATTCATTCCTGCTTCATCTCAACCACCAGTACAGAGAGGTGGACTGGCCCCAGTAGTGTGCGGACCAACATCCTTCCAGTGGTGGCTGTGGCAGTTCCACCACTAGCAGCAGAAACACCCAGCACTTCTGTGTCACAACCTGCCGGCATTGCCTCCACAACTCTTGCACTAAATGCAACACCTGTGTCAGGTAGCTCTACCCCATGGCTGGTGCATTGGTATCACTGGCAGAAGAAGTACTGGAGGTAGTGATTATCCCACCCAACAAGAGCTGCTAGGACTGGTGGATGAGATAATAAAGAGGGGATTCAGGGCCTGCATCGGCTGTATGAAAAGAATCCTACAGCAAGTTTCCAAACCTGTGCCCCATCTGCTACTGAGCCAGGTGTATGCATCAGAAGACAGTGGTGAGAGTTTTGATGGTGAGGACTGGATTCCCACAGGATTATGCCACTAAATTCCCATACCTAATCCTAATCATGCTGTCCCCTTCCCTCTTGTGTCTATCACCCTCCTTGTCTGTCTTGTATGTCCTGTATTGGTGCACTTGCTACCTAACTTACCTTACATACCTACCCCTGTTAGTCCTAATTACCTTTTCAATGTTTCCCAGCCTCTTTTTAAAAAATAAGGACACCTGGCCAAAGAAAACATATGCTCCATATACAACTCTGCACTTCACCTATGTGTCTGTAATTCAACCTATTTGGTCAAATTGGTCACACAACATTATTAAGTTGTTGTCACACTCATGATGCAACTATCCAAATTTCCCAAATTATTTGTATATATACAATCTTAGCTTGCCAAGAGGAAGATAGCTAGTGTTGTCTCCCATCACCATCCTGCTCATTCCTTAATTACTCACCAAGTGCCCAACCCTCTGCTTGCTGAGTAGTTTCACTACTGTCCTATCAACCTCACTTCACATATTTAATTTGGTCAAAAAAAAAAAAAGAAAAGATTCACACACCACATAAATGATCGGAAATGGCTTTTAAACAGGGATCTCTATTTCTATACTTAGCATTTGCATGACACTTGGCATCAGGTGGCACTGCCTACTATTAGTTCTTGACACATGGCAAAAACTCTAAAAATAATTACACATGCACTAATACTTTGTCATTTGCCACAGAAACAAGATGACTGTAGTGTGCATCAGTAGGTGATTCTGACTGATGGAAAGTAATGTCAGTAACCTCCATTAGTTGTATAGGTTTTATTGGCTTATTGTATACCAGATATGAGGAGTCCATTTTAATGCATCTGGTGCACTGTTATATGCAACTGAGGGTGATAATGTGATGCTATTTCCTTCGGGGTTACGGTGTGTTCCACCGAGCTGGTATCATTACAAGCATATTTGCAAACTTGTATTGATGAGTGCAATAGTGATATTATTTGCATGTATACCATCTTATTACCCTTCACATTTTATGCATATAACAGCAGGTTTTCACTGCTTCAGATATAAACACAAGACTTTCTTTCAATAATGTCAATGATATGGAAATCAGGAATACATTGGTCACAATCACCCAAAACCTTCCTGTTCAATCCCTTTAACAGCAAATTTGTGATTGTCATTCTACACAATTCCTTGACCTGTGACTTTTTTGGCACGACAGGTCAAGTCCTAGCATGCTTTGTAACAGATCTCTTAGTTTATCATAACTTCTGCTTCAATAATGTTTACAAAGTATCGGTACTACACAGATATATCTCATTCCCTACCATGGCAATGGATGTAATGTAATGAATGTATCAGGTAACAAACATGGACATAACGCTTTTGAATTATATAACATAATACACCATTGCATGATGCTTGGCAATGAGCAGCAATGCTAACTAATGGCAACTATCCTACACACTCTATGGAGGAAATGAAAATAATTTGCCTTCAGGCAGATTCCAGTGGTGCTCTTCGCACTAATATGCTTAACCTCACTGTTCAACAGAAAGCAATTCTGATAAGACTGTTAGGAGACAGTTATTATAAATATAACATGCCTGGTGGTTTCTTATCATCTGGATGGGATGTTTGAATTATCAGTACAAGTATATTATGAATTGTGTTGCTCAATTGTGCCTGTTTCATAAACCATTTTGCCCATTCTTCTATACATGTGTCGCATGCCCTTCAATTATCTGCTTTTTCACAAATATGAAATCTGTTTCTCTGTGACATGAACAGTTATTGCACCCATGTAAGGAATGTAGAGTGAGGTTGGCAAGTGTTTGAATACAGCAGTGTGTGTGTGTGTGTGTGTGTGTGTGTGTGTGTGTGTGTGTGTGTGTGTGTGTGTGTGTGTGTGTGTGTGTGAGTGTGTAATCCCTTTTGACGAGAGCCAGATGCATTACAACACAGTGTTCAAATGACCCCTTCAAATGTATGCTTTCTGACAAGTTTGCTATGCCT